>NW_025743455.1:0-9432 GCF_021292245.1 Micropterus dolomieu
AAAATGTGCTGAATCAATTTCATACATGTCTTTTGTTTAGAGTAGAAAAGTATCAACTATCACAGTAGCCAGTGTTCATGAGAAGCAGGAGTGTTAAGTTTTAGTTCAGTCCAGGGTTCAAGTGTCAGTCAGTTAAGATCAATGAGAACACCAGATCTGAGTGTCTCCTTTTAGAAACAGAGGAGAGAGAAACTTGACACTGACTGCCCTCTAGTGATTTTATAAAAGAAACTGCAACATTATTTTTCACTCTCCTGTTGATTCATTCTAGATTCCACATAATTTACAGACCTCATTGTGTCTAGATGTATCGAAATAGTATCTGCAGATGTTTGACTTCAGCTACCAGATTGTTGTGCTGTCTTTGGCAGTTTTATGAACAAGGGGTCTTTATCGTGTGTTTTGTTATGTGTTTAAGGTTTAGTGCAAATATTCCTCTTGCTTCAGGACTTACAATAAGTATACTTCTGTATTCACAAAACGTGTATTGTAAAATATAGAATGTAAAACAATAAACGCAAAAGAAATAATAAGAATAAGAATAAGAATAAGAATATGAATACTAAGAAAAAAAAGTCATGCTTAGGCTCTAACAGCCTGAAATATGAGATCTGTATGATTTTGTACAGCTACTCAACCAACTCCAGTCACTGTGACTATCGAGCACAATAATAAACAGCAGAATCTTCAGTCTTCAGACTGTTCATCTGCAGATACAGCTGCTGTCTGCTGTTGTCTCTGGAGATGGTAAACCGGCCTTGAACTGACTGAGAATAGTATTTCCTGTTGTTATTGTTTTCAATCCATGCAATCCACTCCAGTCTTTTTCCAGGAGCCTGTCTGATCCAGTTCATATCGTAGTCGCTGAATGTGAATCCAGAGGCTGTACAGGTCAATCTGTGGGATTCTCCAGGCCTTTTAACCACTGGTTCAGATTCTGTCAGAGTCTGACCATCAACACCTGTTAATGCAGCAAAGAGCAAAAACCATCACATGCAACAAACTGACAAATTACAAGAAAACATTTAATAAATATCAGTGAAGATCTTCACCTGCCCAGCAGACAGTTAAAAGCAGCAGTCCTGTCCTATAGTCCATCATGTTAAACTGTGTGTCCACTGTTCTCTGTCATCCTCTCTGCAGTCAGATAAGTAGAGGTGGAAGACATCTGAGTTTTGGATTGACTCCTCCTCACAGGGAGGAGAGAGCTAGATTGAACTTGGTCATCACCTGTTGAGAGAGTTGTGACTTGAGTCAAATTAATTTGAGTCATACATCTAAATTTTAAATTTGTCTAGAATTCAAATTGCATAAAATTTGATTTTATGATAATATTGTGCTTAATTATTCACAAGAAAAATCCCATACAGCACAATAAATCATTTTGGAGTCACATTTAAATTGTTGCATGTCATAGTTTCTTCGCAAAAGTACCTATTATCATGACAAAAATCTAAACTTTTAAAAGAAAAAACTTAGTAATGTTTTAGGAGCTGTTCACATATCTAAAACTGTAAAATTATTTTCATACTACATAAACTTAAACCAATATTTAAAATGATATTAATATTAATAGCTTTATTTGTTTCACTATTGACCATCACCATAAAGTTGGCTAAAGACAACAGATTTAGTTACTAATGTAGTTATGATTCAGATAATTGTCAGTTTTATCTTCTTTAAATGATGGTTTGTGTTATTGTGGCTCTCTGGCACAGTAATACACAGCAGTGTTTTCAGGCTGCACATTCTGTCCGTTTAGAGTCACTCTGTTGCTGGAAGAGTCTAAGTCTTTGTAACGTGTGGTGTATCCAACGCAGCAACAGCAGAACATGGTTGGTGCTGAAGGTGATCTGATGGGAGCTTCTCTTCTTCTGCTGCAACTGACAGCATGATATAAAGTCTATAGCAGACATTGCATTTGCATAGAGAAGGGCACTGACTGGCTATAAGAGAAAGATTAACTGCTGTATCACATGTAGACAAACATACCATGACCATTTATTTCTAAACAAAACCGACAAACAGGTAAATGTTTAAAAAGTGTCTACAGCAAAAGACTCACACCCTCAAAGTGTTCCAGTGAACACCCCAACCGGTCGAGGCAGATGGCCGCCCACCCTGAGCCATGGTTCTGCTCGAGGTTTCTGCCTCTTAAAAGGAAGTTTTTCCTTGCCTCTGTCGCCTAGTGCTTGCTCTTGGTGGGAACTGTTGGGCTTCTGTAAATAGCATCATAGAGTACGGTCTAGACCTGCTCTTTTATGAAAAGCGCTGTGAGATTAACTGTTGTTGTGATTTGGCGCTATATAAATAAAATTGAATTGAATTGAATTGAAAATTGAATTGTTATATTTAAGTTATAGATGTTGAAAAAAAACCTGCCACTGGAATTTTGTGTTTCTCTTTACATAAATAGAAAGAAATCACCATAAACTGGTGCAAAAAGAATTTATGAATCATCAGAATTTAGGAAATAAAGTGTTTAATACTTAAATTTTCCATATAATTCAGGACTAAAGACTCATCACACCCCTAGTAGTAAGTGGACTGCTGAGGTCTTGCTGGTTTTACAAACTGGGCTTTATAATTACATTACATACAGATTAACTTCTGCACAGTGCAAATACCTGTAACATGCTAGCAATTAGTCATATGAGAGACTGGACAAAGAACAATTTTGTGTGGATTTTGTTTATATAGGAAAATAGTTTTCATAAAAAAATGTTCTGTTCAATCTACAAATCACGTGGAAGCTTTTTATATAAATATTAACAAAATGTACATTTCTGTATCACATGTATGATATCAAGTGATGTCCTTATTAAGACACATGGATACAGTTTCACCGCACTAATGCTAAGCTAAGCTACAGCAAACATGGTTATGTTGAAAGTGACGTGCTGTGAACTCCACTGACAGCCTGATGGGAAGTTTTTATAGCTGAGTAACAAGGAAGGTCACTGAGTTTGCATAGAATCAAACACATGAAGCATCAATGTTGGTCTAACTGGAGCCAATAGAAGAGTCTGTTGACTGTTATTATATCTGCAGAGTGTGGATAATAACATGAATCACGGTTAATGTAAAACATTCATTAAAGAAAATTTAAAAAAAGATAAATAAGCACTAAGGACTTTTTTGTTATCGTCCATCACTTTGCAAATAAACAAAACAAATATCATTTTTCATCTTCTCTAAGCAAGAACACAGAACACAACAGTTAAATATAGTGTAGAATTTGTTTTGAGACTTTATAGTTTGAATGTACTACTATCAGGAAGTAACTGTGCATATCTTGTTGACGTATGTGTGTTGCTGAGTATTTGTGCAGGTCTGTTGGTGGTTTGTATCATTGTGGGCTGACGTACACAGTAATACACAGCTGTGTCTTCAGGTTGCAGATTATTTCCTTTTATAGTCACTGTTCCAGCAGAAGTGTCTCTGCTGTAGCTGAACTTGTTCTTCAGAGCATCATTTTGGTAAAAGTCGCCTCCTCCCCACTGATGAAAAATCCAGTCCATTGGTTTTCCTTCACACTGTCTGATCCAACCTGTTCAGTCAAAGAATAACCAGAGACCTGACAGGTGATGGTCAAAGACTGTCCAGGCTGCACAACCATCGTGTCTGGCTGGATGAGATCAATACTGTTCACACCTGTGGAAACAGAAATCAACATTATCTCCATCATTCATCTGACTATTCAGTGTTTCTAATGTGTTTATTAGTGTGAATCCACTGAAAGCTCCTCACAGGATCCAGCTGCCAGCAGCAGTATCAGAGCTGCAGAGAACATGTTGATGTTGAAGCTGAACTGATGTGAGCTCTTCTGTCCTCTCACTGACACACACACACACACTTCACTTCCTTATAAGTAACTTTTATTTGCATACTGTTGAATAATCGTTTCAATTATTATTATGTAAAGCAGTTGAAGGTTTAAACAGTGTGTCTTCTCGATTGACCAGACTAGTGTGAGAAATAGTTTTTTATTTAAAGAACATACATTTTGAAAGAGCTTATATGAGCTGCCTTTGGGGATGGTGTGATAGACAGCTAAATGAATAAATGTAAATTTGTACATTTTTGAAAATGGTATTGTTTGTTTTCCAGCACACCTGTGTGTCTGGTTTGGATGTATGTGACAACTGATATTTTTACAAGAAGAATTTTGGATTTGAAACCTGATGGCAAAGTTTGTTGAATGCCCAGATTTTTTGGTGCAGCTCATTTTTTTTTCTTTCTAATATTTTTTAGATCCACCTGTATATTCTGCCATGATTTGATTTAATGTAGAAAAACTTCAACAGTGAATCATAGAGAGGGTTTTAAAAGTTTTCATTGCAGTTGAATTATGTTGTAATTAAAGTAAGGTTGTCTTCTTAAACATGCAGGTGTTACTGTGAGTTATGACAAACTATCCCAACACCCTGACAAATATATTTTTATTGATGAGGTGTGTTTCAATGTTAATTTGCCTTCATTTAATGTCAGTTAATTTAATGGATCTATCAGCACACTAATGATTTGATGAGATCAGATTTTTTACTGATCTCAATGTACTTAGACATAAACATGCATACAGCTAAGAACAGCAACAACAATGACTGTGTGGTGTATAACATATGTGCATTTGACCATTACAGTTTAACATAATGCTCTGTAGCTGGGGACAGTGAACCCTTATGGGGAAGTAATGATTGATGGGTGTGCAAAGAGTGAACCCTTCTATGGAATTTGACCTCTGACCCAGTGGTAGGGGGAGTAGAGGTTAGTGTGTATGAAGGGACTGTGCCCTTATATGGTTTTTAGCAGAGACCTAAACATGTCCTATATAAGCTGTGTTCGATGTACAGAGAGACAGAGTGGTCATCGGGCTGGGTCACTCTCCAAGCTGCTGCAGAGCTTGTAATTGATGCTGAATTCTTTGATGTAATAAACTTTTATAATCAAGAACAGTGTCAAGCGGATTTCTTCTCAACACATCACGCAGCATTACCGTTCGGACACCACAACTGAAAACCTGTTTGCTCCTCTGATCTCCTTTGTCAGGGTGCTGGAGCGCTCCGTGTGCAGTACCAGCACCTTGACATTTTACTCTTTGGCGTACCAGGAAATTTTCTTGCGTACCGGGACTTCTCCCAAGATGCCGGTCCTCTCCTCTGCCTTCTCTTTATCAGGTTCTCTGGGCACTACGTGACGGTCACCTGTTCCCGTTCTCGCCTGCCTGCTAATCTCTGTCAACGGAGAGAGATGGGGGAGAAGAGAAGCTCGGGTGCCTTTGAAGCAGCCTTGTGCTGAATGTAGCTCGCCAAAGTCACTTGTCGTGAACCGACCAATCACAGCCTGGATGGAGTGGGGCATTTAAAAGTATGGACACATAGGTGTCATTTACACTGGGGACACTGGGGACGCTGGGGACATGTCCAAATCAGAATGTCTCCATCACTTTTTGAAAGCTTTTGTTAAAAATGTTCTTAAAAACAACTTGCAACAAGAAATGTTGAATAACAAATGAAACAATGCAATTGAGATATAGAAGAAAGAAATGTGCATGGTCCAAAAGCTGATTACTGAATTATATTCCATTATATTTTTATATTTTGAATTGTCTACTGTCACCTTAATTTTGTTTCCCTTCATATAAATAAATTTCCTTGTGTTCAGAATGCAGGAAATTAAGTGGTTAATGTGCAAAGTCGTTAATTAGTTATTTACTAGTTTCATCATGTGGTTGAGGATAGTGAGGGGGGATGGGGGGAGTACTGTCACCCAGTTTTTTCCACTTCAAGCACTGGACATGATTGTACAGAATTCTGTCCTCACTCCTGAAGTCCTCCACTTCGGCCTGACGAAGCTGCCTGAGTTTAACTGTAAAGCAGAGTTTTGTTGTTGCATGTGCAGAAGGTTTTAGCTGGAACATGTGTCCTCAAAAGCTGATACGACATCAGATCATGAGATCAGGATCAGAGCTACAGAGAACATAGTTGATTATGAGGCTGAAGTGATGTGAGATCTTCTGTCCTCTCACTCGATCAGTTCAATTCAATTAAAATGCTTTATCTGCATGAATGTTATCAGAACAATATTGCCAAAACTTCATGGAAAATACAAAAGAACAATTCAATTCATACAGTTAGTTCATTAAACATACACAGTATTTTATTTATTTGTCACTTTTAATCACTTTCTCACACACAAATTTCACTTGTTTATGAGTGACATGGACTCTTTCAAATCACTTGGACTATCTTTTAACATCAAATAATGTTTTACTACACCTGTTTGTTATTTTGTCATTTATATGGTCGCCCCTTTGCTCTTATGTATTTCCGCACCACATGCTTTTATCTACTGTTCATATATTTTCATGTTATTTATGTTTTATGTTTTTAATCTGTTTTAAATGTACTTAACTTCTGCTTTTACTGTAAAGTGCCTTTCAGTGTCCTGAAAAGCGCTATAGAAATAAAATGTATTATTATTAATAGTATTTATTTGCACATTGTTAAACAATTTTAAATTTGATTTAAGTCAGTTGAAGGTGTGAACAGTGGGTCTCCTCCAGTGACCAGACTAGCAAGAGAAATCATTATTATCATCATTTATCTTTTTTATGAAAGGGCTTATATGGACTTAAATGTCAACAAGATGATTAATTTAGCAAAGATATTTTTTATTATAAATATTTCTTAGAACTGAAACTCAATATTGTATGATCCAACGTTTAAAGCAAGTTTTCACCGCAGTTGAATTATGTTGTAATTACAGTAAGGTTGTCTTCTTATAAATGCAGGTGTTGCTATGTGTCATGATAAACTCTCCCAACACACTGAAAAATACATTTGTATTAATGAAATGTTTTACATTGTTAATTGGCCATCATTCAATATGTTTTCAAAGCCCTGACGTGCTTCAGTGCTTCTCATACAGAGATGAGTGCTGCTCAGTTTTTGTACAGCTTTGTAGTCTGGTGTGTCACTGTGGCTCTCGTTCACAATAACAAACAGCAGAATCTTCATGTTTCAGACTCTTCACCTCTAAATACATACGATTTTTGGACGTGTCTTTAATGATGGAAAACTGGCCTTGCAGACTGGGCAAATATTTGTCTTACTGCAGTAGCACTTATTTATTCAGTTTCCATCACAATGTCTCAAAAGCACAAGAAGAAATCTTTATCTTGAAATCTATAGTAGATGGTGAGATGTGTTATGTAAATGAAATTAGGGTTGTGGTGAAGCGAGCTCACAAAGGGTGAGAGGATAAAACTCTAGATCAGTCCAAAGTGACAGTTAAGATCAGCAGATTTTTGACCCATATTTTCACCTTTAGATGCCAAATAATACATATGGCATGTGGCTGTATTTTTGTGCATGTATTTATTTTATTCAAAACTGGACAATGATTTCAGCGGATTTACTGTCACTGGCTGTTCTGAATGAAGTGATCATTACAGACATTTATTCCAGCTGTGACAGCATGTGGCTCGTATTGTTTTCAACTCCTGAGTCTGTTTGTGTGTCGCTGTGTCAAAATGTGTTCCTGGAGACATCTACAGCGGGAACTACCACAGAGGTGATTTACAGTACTTTTCAAGTCATTTTGTTATTATTAAATAGTATTAATAAGTCAGACATAGAAATGTTTTTGGGAAAATGTCCGCTGTATATTTAATATGATTATATTTTATATTAAACTTTGTTATATGCCTTTAACTTTTTCATTGCGAAATATGTATGTTTCTCTCCACTCTGGTTTGACCCTCAGATTTTTAAATAGACCATTACTTAATAACGTCGTATCAGTCGGTTTTCAGTAAAGAGTTTCCTTCTTCTTACTTGCTCACTTAATAAACAGTATGAGAAATGTGCATTATCATGGTTGATTCTGTTCTAATACTGCAAATTTGAAGAATTTAAACCTTTCCAGCTCTCAACATTATCAGTACTCTATCAGTACTATTACCAGTATTTATTCATTACACTTCTGTCGCAGCTTGTAGAGTAGGCTACTTTACACATTTTCACACACCTATTTCTATTTTTCTATTTTCTATTACTATTCGGGGATCGATAAAGCATTTCTGATTCTGATTCTGTAGAAGCCACTTGTCTCTGTCCAGCCTACGGTGTGTATGTCAGTGATTTAGTTTCTGTCCTTCACTCTGCAGCAACACATATGTAGAAATGGAAGACATCAGTTTTGCATCGACTGCTCCTCGTCAAAGAGCAAAACACTTTTTCATATTATTGTTTTGGAGATGAGTTTTTGATGTTCTTCAACTTATTCTGTTAATTTCTATTTAAACCATGTTTAGTTCCAGCCGCTCATAAAATTCTGCAGCATTTTGTTGACCATTGTTATGTAATGGTATATTATATTAATGATATATGGCAATTTTGAAATAATCTATTCAGAGCTGGACATTAACTGAAACATTAGTAACACATTAGTAACATCACTTTGTTTTTTAAGAGCAACATAAGCTGGTCCTTTCTGTTGGTTTGTGTGTGCTCTGTCATCGTGGTTTTAATGTCAATATGACATAGTTAAGAGAGTTGATCATCCTGAGGCTGGAGATGTGACCTCTGATGATCCACATGACGAGTACAAGTACAGTCAGCAGGACAGAAGTACACTGCACAGACTGAAGATTTCCATCAGGATAACACGGGGACAGGCAGTCTGTTCAAGTCTCATTTAATCAATTATTATTTGTTCATTTAAAATAAGAAGTTGTTGATCCTTCCATGTAAAATGATATCACATCCAGAGACAAGATTGTTGCATTTTTATCATTTAACCGGTAAATAGAAATAAAGAGTCTGTATGGCTCATGTTAAGTTGAACTCAAGAATCAATGATCTCTCTAAAATATCTGGTTTAATAAAAGAGAGTATTTGTGCAGGTCTGTTGGTGGTTTGTGTCACTGTGGAGTCACGTACACAATAATACACAGCTGTGTCCTCAGGCTGCATATTTAGTCCTGTTAACTTCACCGATGAAGTTGAAGTCAATGTGTAGTGAAGGAACTTGTTCTTCAGAGCATTATTTTGGTAAATGTCTCCTCCACCATATCGATGTAAAATCCATTCCATTGGTTTTCCTTCACACTGTCTGATCCAACCTGTTGCATAGCTGTTATCAGTCAAAGAATAACCAGAGACCTGACAGGTGATGGACAAAGACTGTCCAGGCTGCACAACCATCGTGTCTGGCTGGATGAGATCAATACTGTTCACACCTGTGGAAACAGAAATCAACATTATCTCCATCATTCATCTGACTATTCAGTGTTTCTAATGTGTTTATTAGTGTGAATCCACTGAAAGCTCCTCACAGGATCCAGCTGCCAGCAGCAGTATCAGAGCTGCAGAGAACATGTTGATGTTGAAGCTGAACTGATGTGAGCTCTTCTGTCCTCTCACTGAC
>NW_025743456.1:0-2477 GCF_021292245.1 Micropterus dolomieu
CTTGTTTAAAGTGGAAAAAAACGAACCAACAGAAACAGGCGACACACATAACACAGTATGTCTGCAAACACCAAGGAGCTGACGTGCTGCTCATGGGATGACAGGACACAAGTACTGCATCCATTGTTTAAATAGTTCAAACTGTAGCAGAGCATATATGGTGTTTTTATCCTTAAACTTTCCTTCTTCTGTACTCCTTATGTTAGTCTGTCCACATTTACTAGAGTTTAGTTCAGACCTGTGAGATTTGTTGGTGTTTTTCTTTCTTGCTGTTTCTCTCCTCTGCTTGAATGTGCACAATTTCCACTTCACTTGTGCAGCTTGTACAACAGTGTAAATTTGCTGTCCCCTCAAAATAACACATCACACAGCCATTAATGTCTAAACTGCTGCCAACAAAAGTGAGGACACCCCGAAGTGAAAAGGTCCAAATTGGGCCCAAAGTGTCAATATTTTGTGGGGCCACCATTATTTTCCAGCACTGCCGTAACCCTCTGGGACATGGAGTTCAGCAGAGCTTCACAGGTCGCCACTGGAGTCCTCTTCCACTCCTCCATGATGACATCACGGAGCTGGTGGATGTTAGAGACCTTGTGCTCCTCCACCTTCTGTTTGAGGAGCCCCACAGATGCTCAGTAGGGTTTAGGTCTGGAGACATGCTCGGCCAGTCCGTCACCTTTACCCTCAGCGTCTTTAGCGAGGCAGCGGTCGTCTTGGAGGTGTGTTTGGGGTCGTTATCATGTTGCTGCCCTGCGACCCAGTCTGTGAAGGGAGGGGATCCTGCTCTGCTTCAGTATGTCACAGTTCATGTTGGCGTTCATGGTTCAGACCAGTTTGATGCAGTGTGCGGCGTACGGTCTGAGCCCTGACAGGCTGACCCCCCACCCCTTCAGCCTCTGCAGCAATGCTGGCAGCACAGCAATACGTCTGTTTCCCAAAGACAACCTCTGGATATGACGCTGAGCACGTGCGCTCAGCTTCTTTGCTCGACCATGGCGAGGCCTGTTCTGAGTGGAACCTGTCCTGGTGAACCGCTGTATGGTCTTGGCCACCGTGCTGCAGCTCAGTTTCAGGGTCCTGGCAGTCTTCTTATAGCCTCGGCCATCTTTATGTAGAGCAACCGTTCTTTTTTTCACATCCTCAGAGAGTTCTTTGCCATGTTGAACTTCCAGTGACCAGTATGAGGGAGTGTGAGAGTGATAAAACCAAATTTAACACACCTGCTCCCCATTCACACCTGAGACCTTGTAACACTAACGAGTCACATGACACCGGGGAGGGAAAATTTGGACATTTTCACTTAGGGGTGTACTCACTTTTGTTGCCAGCGGTTTAGACATTAACGGCTGTGTGATGTGTTATTTTGAGGGGACAGCAAATTTACACAGTTACACAAGCTGCACACTCTCTACTTTACACTGTAGCAAAGTGTAATTTCTTCAGTGTTGTCACATGAACAGATAAAATCACATATTTACAAAAATGTGAGGGGTGTACTCACTTTGTTAGATACTGTAAGTACAGTCATTGGAAAATGAAGAGAGGGTTTTTGGATTAAAGAGCAGCTGACCACGATCTACCTAGCCCAAACAACCGGACCAGGCATCACGGCAGGTGCAGTGATCGCGTAGAGAGGAAATAGAGCCAGGAGAGGAGCCATGTTGGTCCAACTTGGACTTAATTCTGTACCTAAAGATCTGGTCTGGACAAAATGGGACTCATGTTGGCCAAGCAATGGAATTCAGAGACTGTTTTCCCCACATGGTCACAGAGACCTGATCCATAAACATCCCGGATCAAGCACTCGACAGGTGGTCCATGTTCCGAGCCGTCAGCGCAAGACTCTGGCAAGATGAGAGGAGGGTGGACTCTGTGTTTACCATCGATGATGCTCGGTGCTTAAACACAGCCAAGATGGACTCTGGTTCCCAAATGTGAGACAGTTTATTGTGAAGATGAAACTTTAATACCATCATCTGGTTGTTGCTGTTTACATTCACCCCAGATGCAAATTCAAAAAATGCACTGCAGAATGTTGTAGGTAGATACATGTATATAAAAAACTGTATATATTGTTTTACTTTATATGTAACCATATTTTAATACAAACTTAATTATATGTGTAGCATGAAGGAACTACAGATTGTGTATTATTATGCAGCCTTTTGCTGTATAATGACTAATAAACAACCTTGTACCTTGTATATTATTACAATATCACATAACTTTGGCTTTTTGGACTGTTGGACGGACAAAATAAGACATTTAAAAATGTCACTTTGAATTGTGAAGATTTTGGAAGGGAATTCCCAACAATTGATTTAATAATAAACATGTTCATAACTACCAGGTTAACTTTGCCTCTATCTGTATTTTGAAATTTGAATGACTTCATTTCCAGTGAGTGACATTTGATTTCTTTTTACTATTCAACTCAACTGCGTACGCACAATTACTGACATCTATATTAGAGTAGT
>NW_025743457.1:0-3766 GCF_021292245.1 Micropterus dolomieu
TGTTTTGTAACAAATGATCAAGTTATACTGCAAAAGAAGAACTGCTGACTTTGACAAATCCAGAGAGACTCACATCCAGCTGCCAACAGCAGCAGCAGAGCTACAGAAAACATGGTTTATGTTGAAAGTGACGTGCTGTGAACTCCACTGACAGCCTGATGGGAAGTTTTTATAGCTGAGTAACAAGGAAGGTCACTGAGTTTGCATAGAATCAAACACATGAAGCATCAATGTTGGTCTAACTGGAGCCAATAGAAGAGTCTGTTGACTGTTATTATATCTGCAGAGTGAAAACATGCCTGGAAATAGCCTCTGCTTTACATATATTTTAATTTCACTACACTAAAAAAATTCAATATTAAAATATTATTTACATTATTACATAATTGCAACAACAAGAATCATTATTAATTAATTATAATTCTAAATATGAACACATTCATTAAAATCCGCAAACAAGAAGTAACCACCAAGAACGTTGCTTTCTAAAAGCCATGTTTACAGTGTGTTCAGTATGTTTTCAAATGATTAAATCTCACTTAAATAAGATGTGAGCTGTCTTATTGTGAGAATTTATTTCCTGTCAGCACCTCCTACATCACATTCATGATTAACTCCAAGCATAGGAGCACAGTATTTTTTTTGCAGCATTTATTTATTCACTTTTTTGCTCATTTACTGTACTTGGTGTAAACAGAAATAAAGTGACAGCAGCCAGGATCATGTAAATAGTATGAAAACGTAAGTCTGATGCTGCTGGTTTGCAGGTTTTACATAACAGACTTTTAATGGTTTCAGTGTCTGAAGATGTCTGAAGACACTGACATCCAAAGAAAAAGCCTCCAGAGGAAAACAGCTGCTCAGGATCAGAAATGAAAAAAACTGTTTTTTTTTCATTCTTTAGCTTACATGAAAACTGTCACCCGCGTGGTAGTTAATGCATGCATATATTAGTTTTTGTAATGATCACCACATTTTACCTTTATCTCTGTGTGGCTGTGTCAGAAATAAAAACCTGCTCCAATTCTCCTCCACTTTATAGAGCAGCTCTTATCTCTCAGAAATGGTTTTAATTAAACTACAGTCTGTGATGGATAAAAACTAATAAATATTTTCTTTATTATTATAGAGCAATATGAATCTTTTTATCAATATTCTCTCATGAAATGTAATTTTAAAGCCAATCATACATCAGTGGTACTCAAATGTCTGTGTTTTGTATCATTATGAATGACCTGAGGGCGTTAATCATATAAGACAGTGCAGGGTCTATCAGCCCAGTGAGGATGAGAGAAAACAGAGTTTTGACACAGAATTCCCAGGCAACGTTTCTCACTGCAGGATTAGTTGTTCATTCATCTTTAATCACAGTCTCACAAGTACAAGAAGACACATCAGCTCCTCCAGGCTTCCTTCTGTTCATCTTCAGATTTATTTCCTGTCTGCTGAGATGAACTGACACAGACAGATGGAGCTGCAGGAGTGTTAACAGTGAACTGGTGTTGAAGTCATTAGTGGTCTGAGGGCTCCTCCTCTGGTGGCTTCATGTTACAAGTGTTCAGGCTCTGAGGAGTTTTTGTTCAGGTCTACTGATGGTTTGTGTTATTGTGGATCTCTGGCACAGTAACACACAGCAGTATCTTCAGGCTGCACATTCTGTCCGTTTAGAGTCACTGTGTTGCTGGAAGAGTCTAAGTCGATACTGAACTTGTTCTTTAGTGAATCTTTGTAGCTTGAAGTGTATCCAATACGTGCACTTCCAATCCACTCCAGTCCTTTCCCTGCAGGCTGTCTGATCCAAGCTGTCCAGTAGCTGCTAAGAGAATAAGAGACCTGACAGGTGATGGTCAGACGTTGACCTGGCTGCACAGTCACAGAGGCTGGCTGTGTCAACTGGTCCCACTTCACACCTTTGGAGGAAAACATGTTGAATGTTGAATCAGTGTAATAACAGTGAACAGTCAGTGTGCTGTGATCATACTGTCAGTGTCTCTGCCTCAGTGAGACTCACAGGATCCAGCAGCAGCAGCAGCAGCAGAGCTACAGAGAACATGGTTGGTATTGAAGGTCATTTGATGGGAGCTTCTCTTCTTCTGCCTAAACTGACACATGATATCAATCAATACCCTTATGAAGACCATACCAAAAATGTATATTTGAATAGCTTATTTATGGCATTGGTATACCAATCAACAACACCAAAAAAGCTGGGACTCCCTGCCAGTTCAGTTCTAGATGAGAGGGAAAATGGGCAAATTGCCTTGATTTTTAACCTTCCTTGGATAACTATGACCTGGATAACTGAGAATCTTGACAGACAAGATAATCTGAATCAATACTTGAGTTTCCTGCAGGTGTTGTCTTGTATTGTTTTTAGACTTTTAAAGTTTTCAGAATTTGAATTGTGGCTGTTGGAAGCCACAGACATGCAAACTTGAAGCCTTAAGAGGAAATTAATATCTTCATATCAGCAGGTTTTCAGTAAAGAATTTCATTGTTCTTACCTGCCCAGTTAATAAACAGGATGAGAAGAACTAAATATAATCAGGTCTGATCATTGTAAAAGCCAGTTGTCTTTGTCTAGTCTGCAGTGATTTAGTCTGTCCTTCACTCTGCAACACATACATAGAGGTAGAAGAGATCAGAGTTTTGCATCGCTTCCTCCTCAAAGAGCAAAACACCTGTTTTTATTATTTTGAAAATGTGTTTTATAATAATAATGTTTAACTTATTCTGCTAACTTTTATTTAAACCATGTTTAGATCAGCCAGGCACTTTTGTTGACCATTGCTATGATGGACATATCGTGTGTGTCAGTTTTGAAATAATAAAGTCACAGCTGCTGCACATTAACAGAAACATTATCAACCATCACTTTGCTGTTGAAGAACAGTTCTTCAGTAAAAGCCAACATAAGCTGCTTCTTCAATAATGTGTGTGTGTGTGTGTGTGTGTGTGTGTGTGTGTGTGTGTGTGTGTGTGTGTGTGTGTGTGTGTTTAGGTGCTCTGTCATACTGGTCTTAATATCAGTATGACATAGTTAATTACATAAATAGTGATTGTGTTTATCATAATGAGGTTAAAGATGAGACCTCTGATGCTCCACACAAGGTACAAGAGCAGGACAGAAGTACACTGCACAGAAGATTTGCATCAGGATATCATGTGGAGGGAGGGGCTCACAGGCAGTCTGTTCTAGTTTCATTGAATTGTAGCATTCATCATTAGTTCGTTTAAAAAAAGTTGCTTTTCCTTCCATGTAAAACAATTTCACATCCAGAGACGGGAGCCCATTATTGTTTTGTATAGTTTTATCATATAATCAAAAAATACAAATGAGGGCTGTCTGTAGACTGTTAAGTTGAAGTCTCAATGATCTCTCTAGAATGTCTGGTTTAATCACAGGGAGTATTTGTGCAGGTCTGTTGATGGTTTGTATCACTGTGGAGCCACATACACAATAATACACAGCTGTGTCCTCAGGCTGCAAATTCTGTCCTGTTAATTTCACCGATGAAGTTGAAGTGTATGTGTAGTAAAGGAACTTGTTCTTCAGAGCATTATTTTGGTGAAGGTCTCCTCCTCCAAATCGATGAAAAATCCAGTTCATTGGTTTTCCTTCACTCTGTCTGATCCAACTGGTTACATAGCTGTTATCAGTCAAAGAATAACCAGAGACCTGACAGGTGATGGTCAAAGACTGTCCAGGCTGCACAACCATCGTGTCTGGCTGGATGAGATCAATACTGTTCACACCTGTGGAAAC
>NW_025743457.1:3786-7115 GCF_021292245.1 Micropterus dolomieu
GCTGCCAGCAGCAGTATCAGAGCTGCAGAGAACATGTTGATGTTGAAGCTGAACTGATGTGAGCTCTTCTGTCCTCTCACTGACACACACACACACACTTCACTTCCTTATGAGTAACTTTTATTTGCATATTGTTGAATAATCTTTTACATTTAAATCAGTTAAAGGTGTAAACAGTGTGTCTCCTCGATTGGCCAAACTAGTGAAATCATTATTTATTTAAAGAACATTTTTATGAGAGTGCTAAAATGGTCTTAGATCTCACCATCTAGATCGTTCATTAGAAAACTTGCAACCTGCCATGACTTGATTTAATCTGAAAATATGTCTTAAAACTCATAAAGTAAGATTCTTTAGAAAAGTTGAATACTGTTTGCTACAGAACTTTTTCAGCAGATCAGCAGATATGAGATTCTCCTTATAGTGACAGAGGAGAAAGAAACTTGACACTGACTGCCTGCTAGTGTTTTTATAGGGAACTGCAACATTTTCACTCCCATAATGTGATCAGCTAGATGTCTGCCAATGGCTGAAATGTGAACATGTAGTGTGTCTTTTATTTATAACTTGACAAAGATTTCAGCAGATTGTTTTGCTGTCATTGGCTGTTTTATGAGGAAGTGGTCTTTACAGTAAGATATTTTTAATTATGTGTTTGTTGTTGTTGATTAATGATGATCTTTCTCAGGGCCAATTTTCATGATTTAATTAAAAACAACAGAAGTTCAAATAAAAACAGAAGTCTTTCTCAGGATCTATCAGCACAGGAAATATGAGTACTGTAGGTTTTTGTACAGCTGCTCAACCAACTCCAGTCACTGTGAGTGTCGAGCACAATAATAAACAGCAGAATCTTCAGTCTTCAGACTGTTCATCTGCAGATACAGCTGCTCTTTGCTGTTGTCTCTGGAGATGGTAAACCGGCCTTGAACTGACTGAGAGTAGAATGTGCCGCTACCATCAGAATAGATAAAAGCAACCCACTCCAGTCCTTTTCCAGGAGCCTGCCTGACCCAGCCCATGCTATAGCTGCTGAATGACAATCCAGAGGCTGTACAGGTCAATCTGTGGGATTCTCCAGGCCGTTTAACCGCTGGTTCAGATTCTGTCAGAGTCTGACCATCAACACCTGTCAAAAGAATAGAACATATTCACTTGCTGTAAGATGGCACATTTATGAAGACAGATTTAACTCAAGATCAGTGAATATCTTCACCTGCCCAGCAGACAGTTAAAAGCAGCAGTCCTGTCCTATAGTCCATCATGTTAAACTGTGTGTCCACTGTTCTCTGTCATCCTCTCTGCAGTCAGATAAGTAGAGGTGGAAGACATCTGAGTTTTGCATTGACTCCTCCTCATAGGGAGGAACTTTTGGATTTGACTTGGATATCAGTTACTGTTTCGACATTTCTGTCCGTATCTTGGAGCTCTTTTAAGCCAGTGCATTCAAAAATGTGATAAACTAGCTACGCATGTCTGCTATTAAATGGTGTAGCTGTTATCTGTACAACACAGACAGAAAATGCACGGTTTAGTCTCCATCACATGTTACAATTTACCCCTTAGTCTGGGTTAGATGTACTCTGGGGTAAATTGTATCATTATATAAGTACAATGAAAAAACGTGATAGTGAAAGCTTTTTATTCAACACTTTTGTCATGACTCCTGCATCTGGCACCTGAGTTTGGGACTTAGTGAGTGTGTGTTCATTTGTTTTTTTTCCTTTGGGTGAGTGAGGCATGCTTGGTGTGTTTATGTTCTGTTTTTCTTCGCTCCCTTCTCTCAGTTATTTAAATCCTGGGCATGTCTGGCTTCCTGAGTTGGCACTAGCTGCACCTGTTGGTAATCACGCACCTGTTCCTGATCTGCCATCCCTACCTCTTCTTAAGGAGAGACCAGAATTCCATTCCCTGCTGGGTTGTTAAGTTGTGTAATGTAGGTCTTGCCTTAGCATATAGCGTTAAGCTTGTTAATCAAGTAGCGCGTTTGGTTTAACTAGTTTCTCTCTACCTGTCTCCAGATCACCAAGTCTATTGAAGCCAAGATCCAACCCTTCCAGCCACCCAGCCCTCAAGTTCCAACTGCTTGGAATGAGACTCCCTGCCACCTCACCCTGCCTCAGTCAATAAACTGTTTAACTGCTGCATTGTGTCCATGTCTGCATCTGGGTTTTGGCATAACTCCTGACAAAGTTTTCTTTAACTTTTTTTTTTTTTAACACAATGATTGTGATTCAAGTATCTAAGTGAAAGTTGTGACATCGTAATGCTTTTGTGAAAATTTGTGTGTGTCAGATATATGGTGAAATTCAAAGAAAACATATAAATGGAATTAACCGAGACTATTGTTGTTAGAAATAACCCACGCTTGTGTAGCTAGGAACTAGCTTACCTTACAGCTTAAAACATTAGCACTAACAACTTGCATGCAAGATATCTACATAGAAACACAATAAATGTGATTTAAGTGTGGCAGACCTAAATTTTAGTAATGCAATTGAATAAATTTATGAGAATTGATACCCAATTATGAATTTCAATAATCATAAAATCAAAATTTTCCTCGTTTCAGGGCACCACCGGAGTTGTTATAATCCTAGAGTCTCTGGACCTCTAGGTAGTTTTGAATAATTATACAATTATTACTAGTGATCAGTTAGTTAATAATCGCTCAATTATCTTAGATCAGTCAGTCAGTCTCATATCTAAAGGGTCAATTCTCTTGGCAGGAACTATAAATAGGCAATGGACATCTGATCACAGATCGTGTGTTAAGTCTTACTGCTTGTCGACAGTCTGCTTTTGGCCTGTTGCACGGGTCCCATGCTAGCTGCCCGATCCTGGCTTTTTGCCTCCTCCGTCTGGCAATTCGGCTGTTTTCAAGTTTCCTTCGTTGTAGCTGGCGAGACCACGTGGCTTGGTCTGACCTCGGTGAAGTTGGCTCGACGAAAAAGGCTTAAAATGGAACAAGGTCGTTCCTGAATTAGTCCAGTGTAACTTAACGGACTGATAACTTTAACAAACAAAAGAAATAAAGAAATTAAAAACAAAATGAAAGGCAGATCGAGGCACATCAGGTGTGTAGCTTCAGGTGAACAAAAAGCCTGTCTCGCTGGCCGAGTCCGGGCGTTGCCTGGCGAGGCACGCCACACGCCTGGGGAGACTCTGGCTTCACATTTAGCTGCTGTGACATGAGCTGGATCAAGACAACCTGCAGGAAAAGCACTGGAATGGGGTTGCCTGGGTTTCTTCCGGTAACACTTATGCCAGCAGTGTACAAGGACAAATAGATTTCACCAGAGATAATAGCAACAGCATGGTGAATCTGA
>NW_025743458.1:0-18177 GCF_021292245.1 Micropterus dolomieu
ACATAATATCATGAAATTAGCAAAATGTTCATAATTTAGCAAAATGTCCTCACTTTAGCAAAATGTTCTGAATTTGGCAAATTGTCAAGAAATTTAACAAAATGTCCTCACTTTGACAAAATGTCCTGAATTTTACAACATTTGCTGAATTTAGCTAAATGTTCTGAATTTGGCAAATTGCCAAATCATTTAACAAAATGTCCTCACTTTGACAAAATATCCTGAATTTTACAACTTTTGCTGAATTTAGCTAAATGTTCTGAATTTGGCAAATTGTCAAAACATTTAACAAAATGTCCTCACTTTGACAAAATATCCTGAATTTTACAACATTTGCTGAATTTAGCTAAATGTTCTGAATTTGGCAAATTGTCAAGAAATTTAACAAAATGTCCTCACTTTGACAAAATATCCTGAATTTTACAACATTTGCTGAATTTAGCTAAATGTTCTGAATTTGGCAAATTGTCAAGAAATTTAACAAAATGTCCTCACTTTGACAAAATATCCTGAATTTTACAACATTTGCCGAATTTAGCTAAATGTTCTGAATTTGGCAAATTGTCAAGAAATTTAACAAAATGTCCTCACTTTGACAAAATGTCCTGAATTTTACAACATTTGCTGAATTTAGCTAAATGTTCTGAATTTGGCAAATTGTCAAGAAATTTAACAAAATGTCCTCACTTTGACAAAATATCCTGAATTTTACAACATTTGCTTAATTTAGCAAAATGTCCAAATTTAATGAAATGTCCTTGTTTTAACAAAATGTCCTCACTCTCCAGCTCCACGACCAGCTTCAGGTCAGTGTATTCTGTCCACTGGTAATAATTCCTCAGACTCAATGACTCATAATTGATCTTTCTAAAAATAACCTGTAATGATTTGTGATGGTGAATCAGAGACCTGACTGATAACACGCTGATGGTCTCCAGGACAGAATGAATCGGTGGTCACGTGATCAGTGATGGGCTCAGGGGCTCGGGCCCCAGTGATGCATTCACATGAAAAACAAAACATCCCGACTCATCACATGGACGCTTGGTCAAGACCCCTTGGCGTCGCCATGGGTACCCTTTGTCATTTTTGACATGTAGGGCTCCGCAGTCAAGTTAGCAAGAATAAATAGACATCGTCAGGTTAGACTTTCAAAATAAAACTGCTAGTTAACGTTGTGAAACACCGTTGTTAACATTGTAAAATATGAAGCATCTGACTTGGTTAGGTTTAAAGGAGATCATGGTTTGGCTGAAAATAAGTTACTCTCTTAAGTAACGCTACTTACGTAATCTACGTTACGAATAAAACAAAAAATCACTTTTAAATTTTTGTTTCACACGGGAAACAAACGCAGGTCTCCTGGTTGAAAGTCAAGTTTCTGGCCATCCACCCCATCCACCTCCTTACTCTGACGTCACTGTTACATATTATACACCTTAAGTGTTAAAATATGAAGCTAAGAGGCTTCCCAGGGTGTTACAAAGTGACGCTAAGGGGTCTTGACCATGCGTCTTGGGAGTGAGAACAGGTTGAAACAGACTCTGTAATATGTTTTGGCCTGGTATGTCTTCGTACACTCACCTGTTATATTGATGTTTTAAATAATGTATTTTTTACCAGATAAAAACAGTAAGTTTTACTTACATTTGAAATAGTTTTGGCCCCAAAAGAAGAACAAGTAAATGATTAAAACTCCAGTTTAGTCTGGGGGAGAACGCTCTTTGATTTCAAATTAGTTTTCCAGTCCAGAAAAGCAGAAGTGACCAGAGATCATTGCTGAACCACCACAGTGCAGTTAGCCTCTAAATATTTTGGGACCCCGTTTTCCTGTGGGCCCTCTGTGGTCTGCTCAGGGGCCAGACTGAACAGGTTCAAACTGGTTTGTCAGTATGTTCAGCTGATACTAAGCTTCTACTCCTGTCTGCAGATTGTGATGCTGAGCTTCCAGCTTCTCACACCAGAGATTTCTTAAATTTGTCTTTGTGTGGTCGAACCTTTTGTTCTTCACGTACAGAAACACACCCTTCGTACAGCCATCGGATCATAGGAATAAAGCTGTATAGGCTATTTAAATGTGTGTAAATGTGTTTGTGTACATCGAGCCTCCACCTTATTCTCTATTTCTATTGTTCCCATATACTATATATTTTTTGTATTTAATGTGTATTTTTCTGTTTGTTGTGTTTTATCTGGAGCTGCTGTAACAAGTGAATTTCCCCAGTGTGGGATCAATAAAGTCTATCTTATATGTGAAAGGCGCCATTTTGAATAATTAACCTACTTTTTTACACTTAAAATACATTTTTGCTGATAATACTTATGTACTTTTACTCAGGTAATGCTGAACTCCTGGAGTTACTCTGTGGTACTGAATAGGTATTGATCCTTGATAGAGGATCTAATTATTTCCTCCTGCTCCAGTGATCAGTGTTTTCTGTGATTTGATGAAATCTCGCGGTGTTTCCGTCTCGGAGCAGAATCTTTAAATGTGCAGAGTTACTGATGAATATTACTGATCCCTGTAGTCAGGGATATTTCCATTTACATCAATTTTACAGCACTGGAAGTATAAATGTGCATGCGCGCGCCCGTCCCGTCCGTGTGTCGGGAGCGCGCAACTGCAGCAGATCAGAGCTGGAGGGAGGGAGGGAGGGAGGAGAGGGAGGAGTGTGAATGTTACGAGTCACTTCTCATTCCACTAATTTAGCAGAAAGGGAGGAGAGAGAGAGGTGGAGAGAGCCTGGCAGTGTGTTGGTGAGCCGAAGGGGGACCGTGAGGCAGGAGGACTCTGCAGTATCTGACCTGAAAAAAGGAAAACACCGCCGCTGCTGCTGCTGCTGCTGCTGAGAAAACCTACAACACCCAAACGCACCGGGCCGTGCGGGTTTTTCCTGCTTCAGGTGTGCGATGAGGTGAAAGAAAAAACAAACCCTCCTAACGTCGATCATTCATCCGCCGTTTATCCCCGAGATCTCACGGAGGAATCCGCCGCTGCTGATCCAGCAGAGACTCGCTGTCCCGGTACGCTTCACTGAGGAGACACCGGAGAGCTGCAGAGGCACCGGGGGGGACGGGAAGAGCTCCGTTTGGGGTTCGTATCTCCGGGTTTTCCGCCTTCAGACCGAGCGCTCGGTCCCGGAGCGGAGGAGCGGCCGGGGGCCACACGGAGCAGGTTCCTGGGAGTGTTCTTGTGTTAAAGGGGTTAATATCGCGGTGCGGTGATATCCGAGAGAGACGGGACACTAGCGCCCACCTCCGCTACCCACGCATCCACCTGCGCCTCCACAAATGGGTTAAACATCGGGTTGTTCTTGCAGAGCAGCCTTCAGAGCCTCGGAGGGTCCGTCACACCTGTTCACACCTGCGCACCCCGAGCTGAGGGGGCTCCGTGATGTAGGAGCCACCGCCCCCCCCCTCCCCCCCTCACCTCTGCATCCCCATCCTTTAAATCCACGCACCAGCGTATCTGCACCCCCCCAACCACCACCTCCACCCAGCGTCCCACCATGCCGGCGGGGATGAAACCGCTGGAGAAGTTCCTGAAGAAGCAGACCACGGCGCTGACCCGGGCCGGGGGCTTTGTTGGCGGGGTGGCGGACAAGGCCAGTGGGGGCACCGGGGCGTCCCGCCGGAGGGCCAGCCTGTCCCGGGTCGTACCCTTCTTCAGGGAGACGTCACCGGAGAGCGGCCAGGCCAGGGAGGTGTTCAGGTGAGACCCGTGGAGGGGGGGTTTAAATGAAGAGGGAACCTGGACACGGCCGGATTAACCTGTAAGGGGGGCCAGGGGCAAACGTGAGCACCGTGGCCCCCGGTTGGCCCCGTGTTCTGGAAACTCTGTGAAACATACAGATATATTTAGGAACGTGAACTGTGAAGAGAGGGCGTTTACTGTTTCATACCGAAACCTGAGGGGAAAGTTTTATTGTTGTTGTCCAGCAGTAGGCTGCAGCGTTTATTTCCCTATTCTGTGATCCACACATGTCTCTTTAAAGGACGAGCCAGTATTTCCAAACTCTTTTAAATGTTGGTTTGTTGCTTTCTAGACGCAGCCCACTGCTGGATAACAAATGAACCGTTACAGGGCCCTGTTGGTAATCCATCCACGGATTCAGCTTTGTGGTCCAGATTTACCAGTTTGCCAGTTTCAGGCTTGTAACAAAGGGAGACTCCTGTAGTTTAGTATCTATAAAGAGTCAGAGTTTAATGAAGTCAGGGCAGCAGAGGTGGAGAAATCCAGACTTTTAGTCCTTCAGTATGAATAAAAGCTACTACATTTCCCATAAAGCATCGCTGACCAACAAATAAATATGATCAGCAACATGGAGCTAACTAATAACCATTTTCTCGATTAACCGACAAATTAATAATAACACTAAACATGTAGAGAAACTTTAACCGTTTGACCTTTGACCCCCTGCAGCCCCGACAGCGAGGACCCCCCCTCCTGGCCCTCAGCCGCAGGGACCGGTCTGGTGACGGTGCCCAGCAGCGCTAACGGCTCTGGTTCTGGAGGAGGAGACGTGCGCAGTCCGTCTCTGTCCAGCGACGAGCAGAGCTCCGAGGCGAGCCTGATCACAGAGACCAGCAGCGGGGGAGGAGGAGGAGGAGGAGGAGGAGGAGGAGGAGGAGGAGGAGGAGGGACGCCTCTTCCTCCCGACACACCGGACAACCTGACCCTCGCCGTGCTGGACTGCGTGGCGGGAAAACGTCACACACACTGCACAGGTAAGAAGACGCAGAGCTTTTCTGTATGTGTTTCTGCAACATGGCCGCCAGTCGAGGTCAAAAGATGAGACTCCTGCAGGATCTGTTGGTGCCGTGTGAAGCTCATGATGCTGATGTTGGTAAATAGTTTGTGTGTTTTGGAATAGAAGATACGTCTGGTGATGTTCTGCGTATTTCTGAATGTGGACAAATCGTTGAAGGGAAACTTTAACGGTGAAACGTTTTGGGACACATCAGTCCAACAGGGCTACAATTCTTGTTTCCCGTCTAAGTTCGTCCACTAAAGTTCTTGTTTTTGCCGCTGACAGGCTCAGACTGCTTTTACCAGTGTCTGACAGCACTACTGAAAGGATCCCTGCAGAGAGAGACCTTTTATTAAAGAGTAAGATCCTTTTTGTTTAACCAGAAACCGTCGCTGTATCGCTCTGGTTAAAGCCGCCAGACTCCACTGATAAAAGCAGCACTGGTCTCCCGCTGCCTCGATTGGTTAGTTTGGTAGACCAGAGAGGTAAAATTACTGTTTCTGTCAACACAGTGGATGCTTCAGTCCTTGTTACGTAACCTGTAACTCCAACATATATTGTAGTGACCTAATGATGTGAGCTGGACATGCTAACATTAGCATTTTACAAACACTGTTTAATCCATTCTTTAAGGTTTTGCTTGTGTTTCTGGTCTTGGAAACTAAAAATAGAAATCCTAAAAACCAAAACTGTTTTACTTTCTTACTGAAAAGTCAAAATCTTAAAGCCGCAATTTCATCTGGGGTAAAAAGATCAGTCGATTAGTCGCTAGACAGAAAATCAATCGGCAAGTAGTTTGATTAATCGCTCTCTGGTGTCAGTTTCTCCAGCGTCTGGATTTTACATCTCCAATAAACCCTGACAGTCAGCAGATTGACTGATAATGAGGATAATTGTTAGTTGCAGCCGTAGATTTCACATTTGGAAGGCTGAAGACGTGTCTCGTGCAAAGAGTGCTGCTGCGGGAGAAATGAGGGGAGCTGATTGATTTTGACATTTTAGGACTCGTCCTCGGCCTCGGCTCCAGTTCAGGCGTTCTGCTCTCTGTTCCTGTGAGGAAATATCGTCTCTGATTGAGATTCAGAGCTGAAACGAGTCCACGTTCAGCCTGTTTCCTGCAGGTTTATTCTTTATATCATGCAGACTGTTCCTGCAGCCTCAGAGTGAGTGTGTGTGTGTGTGTGTGGTTACATAATCGCTGCCGTCCTCTTTCAGAAACGCAGCCTGCTTATTACGGGTGAAGTGGGTGTGCATGCATGCGTGTACATATGCAGGAATGTTGTGTGTGTGTGTACAGTGATTGCTGCTGTTAGCGGCTGCAGGGTGTGTTTGTGTCCACGTTTCATTGGGTCTGTGAATTGTATTTTTCCAGAAAAAAAAAAAAAGGTAAAATATTCAATATTAGAATTTTTATTGAAATAAAAAAATATTTATTGCGATATATTTTTAAACCCCCAAATTATTATATAAAATGTTAAAATTGTAAATATACTGTTAAAAAAATAAAAAAGTATTTAAATAGAAATCCTGAAACAATTTAAAGACTTATAATAAGAAAAAAAACAAAAAAATTGTAAAATATTTTTTTGTAAATCTTAAAAACACAACTATGTTGTAAAAATGTTTAATATAAAGAATTTTAGAAAAAAATAAAAGAAGTAGTGAAACAATTATTATTTAAAAACAAATTAAATAAAAAAAGGAAGTGATTTTTTGTTGTAAAGATATGTTATAAAACATGTTGATGTAAAATATCTTTGAAGAAACAAGACGTGGTAGATCGGAGTGAATGCTTTGTTGCTTGCTAAGATGAGATGAACAGGCTGTTGGTTAAACTGTATTGATAACCGTAAATAAATTTGATTTAAGGCTTTATATTGGATGAAGTGACATTAACTTGTGTCTAAAGGGAAATCTTTCAGCTCTGGTTTCGTCTCCATCGTCTCAGTAACGTCTGCAGAAGCTCTCCGTCTCTCAGCTGTTGTGTAACGGTGTGATGGATGGAAGTGTTTCTGGTTTATTTTCAGCTCCTTCGTCCTGCAGAGTTGTGAAGAACAAACACTCAGCAGATGTTCAGCTTTAGTTTTTCTAGTCTGTTGGAGGAAATTCTGAAACGCTGCAGAGCGTGAAGTGATAACATGGAGTTCAGCAGAAAACACACGTTTATCAAGTAATGAAGACGACCACTGTTACTTTTATCTGCACATTCATGAATAATCCAGCACTTCCTTCTTGTTAAACTCTCACAAAGGGTGCATTATCACCAGCTCATTGTGTTGGTGTGTGTGTTAGTGTGAGAATTTGGACACTGCACATCAGCGTTACGCAACACATCTCAGTTAATAATCAGTTTGTCTCTGAGGAGCTTCTGCACATTGAAGCTGTCGGTTTGTTCCCACACGTTTATAAAGCTGCTGGTTTTTATGACCATAAAAAAATCTTTGATGTTGATTTGTTGTTAACGTTGCAACGGTCTGTGCAATTAAAACTGATTCTACCTGAATGTTTTTACTGTTTGCTGATTTTAAAAAAGAGCAAGAACACAGAAAAGATTCGGTGACGTCTGCGCTTCAGTAGCTGATGTTCTTCTAATTGTTTTCAGCATAAACAAGTCGAAAACACAAATTAACATTAGGGATGAACCAATCGGCCCAATTTTGTCTTAAATAGCTGGATCTGGTATCTGTAAGATGGGAACCGATGTATTTGCATTTGGAAAGTCTAGAAGAGCCGCAAGATTATTATTTTACCCCCATTCAAGTTAGTATAGCGGCTCACAGAAGTCAACACAGTGGCGTTTTGGTGGTGTAACTGCAGAGCGACGCAGAACCCGGACTTTGAACCAGGAGACCGGGGTTCGTGTCCCGTGTGAAACAAAAAAAACAACATTAAATATTTTAATTGAACTTACATGAGTTACGTAAATTGTGTTTGTGACGTTCGTTATCTTACGTGTTAACTGACGTACGTAGTTGTTATTTTAACCCAAACCATGATCTCTTCCTAACCATAACTAAGTAGTTTTGTTGCCTAAACCCAACCAAACTGCAACGTTTCACAACTTTAATAATGTGCCGTTTCAAAATGGCGATTTGAAACACTAGCGTTTTATTTTGAAAGTCTACATTTTGAAAGTTGCAAATTTGTTGTTGCTAAGCGTTGCTAACTTAACCGCGGAGGCTTAAATGTCTACAAGTAATGCTAAAGTAGATAGTCAGTCGGAAGTGAGATTGTGTTGGTAGAAAACAGATAAAGATGCGGCCTATAAAATAATGTCCTGCGAAATGTTAGTTGCACGGATGCAACCAAGAAAAAATTTGTCTAACTCAAAAGATTTGTGATTTGGTTGCACTCAGGAACCCCGATTATAGGTACTTTAATACATTTGCATTATTGTTCTTAAAAAGTTTTATTTTGTTGGACCAACAGCTCAAACCCCCAAAGATTTTTAGTTTACATCTGAGAAACTGAAACCAGAGATTAATTCATTTACATAAACCTTTCGGCCATGGCTTTTTTATTTCTTCCATTTTAACACGTTTAAGTCCGACCGTCTTCTGTCAGTTTGAAGCTCTCTGATTGGTCGGGCTCGGGGCTTCAAAGTAGGGGTGGGAATCACCAGAGTCGATATTATCACGATACTTATGTCACAATACAATATTATTGCAATTTTAAACATATTGCGATATATTGCAATTTATTACTTTTTTCCAAGTTCAAATGTGTCCCCCAAAGGAAAACTCTTCTAGTGCACTGAAAAATAATAATAACCGATCGATACTTGACGTTCTTGTATCCCCCCCCCACCCCTACTTCAAAGACAGAACTGGTTTTCAGAGCTGTGGGTGAAACCTTCACGGCCTCGACCTCTCTGAAACACATGAGACATCAGCGTCTTCACATTCAGGCTGCAGGCCGGTTTCACACCTGAGAAGCTGGTTTAGAAACCCTGCGGCTGATTGGTCCGCGGTTCGTCTGGGGTGGGAGAATGAGACTGAACTGGTGAGCTGAGGAGTTGAAACTGGACAGACTGGTCAGGTTTCAACATGAGAGCGGAGGGCTGGGTCAGCTTCTGGGTCTAAAGAGTAAAGATGTGATTAATTCAATGCTGAATTTTATCATCGATTGATCCATTTTCAATCAATGAATTCATCATTTGGTCTATAAAATGTCAGAAAATAATGAAAAATCCACAAGATGATTTATTTAAATGTCTTGTTTTGCTCAACCAACAGTCCAAAACCCAAAATATATTAAGTTTTCTTTCATAGAAGACAGAAAAAACGGTAAATATTTATTTTAGATGCCGGAAACCAATGACACAAGTGTAAATAAATAAATAGATATGTCTTTGTTTCCTTACTTATGTATACATTTATTTGTGTACACATTTTATATTTCTTCTTACATTTTCACATTTATTTATTTATGTAGACATTTATTTAGAAATACAGAAAAAACCTTTTCATTACCCAAAGTATTTATTTTCAATTAATTAATTAAATTAGTTATTTCTACATTATTTATTTATACTTGTGTCATTTTTTGTCCTTAATACTTTGAGAAGTGTGTGGAAGTACAGGAAGTATTCAGACACTCACTTTGTTCTTTGTATATGCAAATACAGAAAAGGTGTATATTTAACGTTTTTTCTGCCACTTCAGAACAAATTTGACCTTCCTCTCTGTGTTATAATCTGAATAAGAAATGTCCAACAATGAGAGTAGCTTCTTTTTGCTGCTCTCAGATGTGTTAAATCCTCTTTTTTTTGTAATCGGGAGAAAATACTCAAGAGAAAGTCGTCCATTTATTATTTAGTGTGGTCGGGAAACGGGAAACATGTTAAATTAACATTCTCACACCCAAACACAGAAACTTGTGTGACAGTTGAATTATTTGTTGACACTGATGGAGCGTAATTCACTACACGCAGTAATCCATAAAGACAAAGAAAGAACATCTCGTTTATTAGAAATCTAAAAATGTTCCTGCAGCAGAAAATGAAAGCGTTGGAACATGCAGCTGCTGCCGTCGTCGCGCTGCAGAGACCGAAGTGTTCAGAGTTTTTCACAGAATGAGTCAAAGCTGATAAATTATGGATCTGAACCGACTGTCCTGTTAGACTGCAGACTCTGTGTTCACACGCTTTGTGAAACATCACCAGGAAGCTGTCAAACCGTTTTATTGTTTTCTTTACATTCTCCATAAAACACACGTGTTGCTGTTTGTCTTTGAAGCTCTGAGATCCAAACACAAGATTTTTTTTTATGGCTGCATCATTTGATCAGGTGGAAATATTCTGCGTGTCTGCTGCATCAGTTTAGACACATTTACTCCAAAATTCTAAATCTCTGGAAGTGTTTCGATCTCAGAAGTGGGTTTAAATGATTCGTCTTTTATCGATTCAATCCTTTAAAGTGAAGGAAGAAATAACACAATGTTCCTCTGACAGATGGAAAGTTGGTCTGGTTTGGCCACTAGTTTACAGCCGTGTAACAGATTATCTCTTTAGATTAAGATTTTATCAGGCGTTTATTATTATTGTCTCGCAATTTTAAGAAAGTTGTTCATAATCATGCAGCACAGATTAGTTGTGTTTCAGTGAGCCTGACAGATTTTCTGTTGCTTCAGGCTTCATGTTCGACTGTTTTTCTGATCAAAAAGTCTCTCCACAACACGACAACGTCACCTACGGTGGCCCAGAGAGGACAGACGGTGACAGCTAAAAACAAATATAAAAAGAGTATAAAGACGACGTGCGAGTGACAGAAACATGTCAGCAGTTAGTTTATGAACTTTAAAAAGCATTTCTTGCTCCGAGCAGTTCATTTCTGATCCTAAGAGATCTCAGCCAGGCCTGGTGTCAACAATCTAATTTCTTATTTTGCATGTTATCACAACGCCTTTTCTGCTTTTCATGTGTCATTTCACGCCATTTATTCTCTACTGAATCATGTTGTGCAGAGACCAATGTTAGTTACTGCTCCCGTGGAAGCAGTAAATTCAAGCTTCATAATTAATTTTTCAGCAACCATTATTTTGAATCACAAATAATGTGTAATTAGTACCTACTTTATTTATTATTATCTATTATTGTGGTGCGAGGTAACGTTTTGACGGAACAGTTGGAGAAAGCAACACACAAACATGAACTCAGTCTCTATATCAGGTTCTCTTTTTGTGAACCGACCAATCACAGCCTGGATGGGGCGGGACATTTAAAAATATTGATATGTGTCATTTATGCTGGGTCAGAATCTGAATGTCTCTATCACTTAAAAGCTTTTGTTAAAAATGTTCTGAAAAGCAGCAACAAGAACAAATGAAATAATAAGAAAACATGCACGGCAACTGAAGAAACAAATGTCCTAAAAAGTAACTTAAGCTAAAACAACAAGCTGCTGATTGCTGCATTATATTCCATTAGATTTTTATATTTTGAATTGTCACCTGCCATCTTAATTTAGTTTCCCTTCATATAAATAAAGACATTTACACCATAAAATGGTGCAGAAAATGTCTCCAGAATGCAGGAAACTAAGTGTTTAATGCTCCAAGTCTTCTGGGGGAGGAACCCCCCACTGATATATTTCAGCATCACATATTTATTCAAAATACTATTAAAAATATCTTCATGTCTTGTTCTCGTGACCCGAGTGTGTCATCACACCCCTAATCTGAGCCCTACATATTTTTTTATTTATCTCTGCCGGTAACGTTAGTTAATAGGCTACATTAGAGACCCCCGCGAGACTCAGATTATAACACGAACCCTGCTTATTTTAACGTAGATACATAAATTAATTTACGTAACATAACTGACTTTCCTACAGCTGGTTAAGAGCAGTGAGGAGTCAGCAGTCCGTCGCGGTATGAAACTGAGCTGTCAGTTTAATAGGTATCTTAAAAAATTGTGAATCACCGCCACCACAAGAGGTTCTTCAGCGTACAGTCATAAATGTGCAGAGAAAATATCAGGCCGATGGTCCAGTATTATGAGGGATTAGCTGCAGACATGCACACAGCCCACCAGGATCACCTGCAGGCTTACGTCTGGCGGAGATAATAAAGAAATAGCTTTTGGTTTCTTTATAAATCCGTGTTGATCTGCCTGAGAGCTGCGGTCCAAAGGTCTGAGATTAGCAGCGTGTTTGTGTGGTTTGTTTGTTTCTTACAGTTTCAGGACACACAAACAGTTTGTTCTTACTGCATGAGATTTCTGTTTGTACAAAGATTAACATTACGCAGAGTTTAAGTCTAAGAGCTGCAGTCTGCTGCTCTTTGTTCGTATACGATGTGAGATATGTTTTAATGCACTTTTCTTAGCAGAGGAGAGTTGTCAGATGTGCTGCTGCAGCTGCTGAGAGATGTTAATGGACTACAAATGTGGAGAGGCACTAATTAATGGACTACAAATGTTGTAAACACACTAATAATAACTTTTCAAATGGTTAAAAAAGGGCAGAGATGTGCTAATGTGCTAAACGTAATGGGACAGTAGTGATGGCAGTCCAGCTAACAAGACACATAGCTAGCACTTATTCAGCAGCGCTCAAGTATGGGTCAGCTAACAGATCACAAGGCTAACCTAACATTAGTGGTGCTAAGCTATCGTAAGCTAACATACAGTAAGCGGCCTATTAGCCGTCCAATGTCAGTTGATAGTACACAAAGTTAGCCGGGCTGTTAGCAAGCTTGTTAAATTAACATGTTGAAGCATCTCTACTTTTTGCTAACTTCGTTAACAAGGAGCAGAACATTTAACAAAAATTACCCTTAAAGGTATATAGCTAGCTAGCTACATTCGTGATAAAGGTGTTGACAGCCCCCCAAAGCCCCTACCCTTACCACAACCATCAGAAATGTTAGTACCTAAACCTAAAGTCACTGACTTTATGCATGTCAACCGGCTAACCCTACATCTGCGCACAACAGGTAGGGTTAGCCTCCCTTGTGTTGCTGCAACGTAGCAAACGTTAGCGTTTCATAAGGACGCTGAAGGGTACCTTTAGCGTAAAATCCTTACGCTGTCTGAAAGTGTCAGTTATGACGCATTTAGATGAGAATGTGTTGGTAAATCTCACACAAGCAAAAGACCCAGGAAAAACAGATGAATGTCAACACAAGCGTTAGATCTGACGTAACATCTGTAATGATTGATGTTTATGCCCCAAATTTACATAGTCCAGCCCACGTTCCAGAGAAGCGTTCATACGAGCTGATGGAGCTGGAGGTTGTTCAGTGTCTCACAGAAAGTGTTTTTTTTACGGTACTGAAGGAAAATTAAATATTTTTCCCTCTGACATCCTTAAATCTGTGATTTATGAAGTTCCCTGATGAAGAGATAGCTTTACTTGTTGCTAACGCTACAGTAACCGCTAGCTGCTGCTGCTGTTATCAGCTGGTTCTGAACCAGCGGTCCAAAGCTTTTGTTGGAGGTGTTAACACCAACACACCCCCACAGCACCAAGCTTCCTGTACGGGCAGAATCAGCAACACGACGGCTAGCTGCACAGCTAACTGAGTAGCTAGCAGCAGCTGCTGTTAGCGGCTAAAGTAACTAACATACAAACTCTGTGAATCACCAATAGTGGAGGCAGGAGCTAAAACTGAGCGTTCAGAGGATGAAAATCGGAGCTGAAGCAGTGGAAAAGATGCGAAAAATAATGTGTTTTTAAACATTAAAGCATGTGAATTTTCTCGTAGAAACCGTAAATACAAGTATGAACCTGAAAATGAGTTTTTTACGGCAGCGTGGGTCTGTCATGGTCAGAGAAGTTTTTATGAGGTTTAGCGTTACTGTGCCACTTATCTGTTTTTCCAAATGTCTCACAAGCTTTTTGTTTGCTGAAAGGTCGCGGGAATCAACTTCGTGCTACAGTTAGCGTAGGAGCAAAGAGGAAACACATGAGAGCAGAGGGACTCTTCATGTCTTTGTCAGACAGGACGACTAAACTCTTGAGTCTGAATCCACGTCGTCCAGATGTGATTTGTGTTTTTGTCTCCACAGCCTGAAAATTACACCGTGCTTCATATTTAATTACTGCAGAGCCTGAGCCTGTTGATCCTCTCCAGTCAGTGTGACCCACATCCAGCTTTTATTTTAGCTCTTATGTCTGTGTCACACCCACAACACATACACTGAAAGAAAGAAAAAGAAAGAAAGTCTGCCTCACATCAAGTTTGTTTTGTGAATTCAAACGTTGGTGTATCAGCTTGTTTGTTCTGATGCCTTCTCTTACAGTCACTGAGGTTGGTTTCTCACCTGTCTGGTTTTACCTGCTCGGGTCAGGGGCGTCTTGCTCACATGCCTCTGTACTCTATTCTCACACTTTTCTCACACACACCTACATAAATACTTTGGAATTACAACATGATGCACGTTGATTTAACTTCTGCCAAAAAACGTTTTTTTAGAGACATGAAAGTCTGGATCACTTGTCAGCGTTCAGATCATATTGCGCCACCACCACCAGGAAACCCCGACGTGAGGAATTCTACACGTCATCCTGGTTTTTCACCCAAAAAGCAACTGGATTTTACTTATAAAGTGAGCACATTGTTTAAACTACATTTACAGTGATGCTGGAGTTTCAAAAAATATCTTACAAGAAACTAAAATGACTCAGAATGAGTTGATCTAGAAGATAGAAGATAAAGAAAGGTACAAAACAGTTTATACAGACGTTGCAAAGATCATGTTTGAGGGCAAAGTGTACTTAGCCGCTGTTGGCCTTGCGTTTGGTGTTTTGGCCGTCACAATCTTGGTTTATTGGAACCAGATGTGACCATATTTGGACGAGAGGTTGGAGCTAGCTAGCTTGGTTAGCAATTTACTAAATGAACATCATGCTGTGTTGAAGAAGACTTGAAACTAGCGACTGAGACCATAAACTCATCAGGAAAGTGTTTACTGAGGGAATAAATCAGCTGACAAGTAGAAACATTTTCTCACAGACTTCTGTACAATCACACTTCTTTCTGCAGCCGCTGGAGTCGCCCCCTGCTGGCTGCTAGAGAGGACGCAGGTTTAAGGTGCTTCAGGACTGGCTTGAGTCGTGAGAGCCGGAGGTTCCCGTTTGGTTTGTCCTCGTTTGCCAGCCAATAATCGCTGTTTGTTACATAAACAAATGTGTTCGATAAGGATCCTTAAATGTGGTAAATAAAGAACAGTGATGCCGGAAATCAGTTTCTAAATGAACTCAAACATATCTTTTATATGTATAATTGATTAATCAATGAACATCTCTCTTCATTAATCAATTAGTAAATCAACACAAAATTAAATTATTAATTTTCTTTTTGTCATTCAGAACATTAAATTTAAACATGTAATAGTTAAAATGGAAGATGGGGCTGAAATGTTTAGTTGATTCACTGATCGACAGACCATTTATCAACAACAGCTTGACAATTGATTAATCATTAAAGTCTGTTGGCAGTTAAACAACTTCTGTCTAGTGTCTCTTCTGTTTCTCTGTTTTCTGTCTCGCTAAACTGAATCTCTGTCGTTCGGACAAAACGTTTGAAGAAGTCACTTTGATTGATTGAGGAAAGAATCAACAGATTGTGTAAATAATCATTAGTTGCAGCTTCAATCTGTCATCGGATCTTTTCTGCAGCTCCATTCCCGGCGCATTTTTGTCACCGAGGGCGTGAACTGGATTAAAACACTACTGGTTTCCCATGATGCACTTAGAGAGTGTTTGTTTTGAAATCCTGGCCAATGAGGGAGGACGTGTGTGCGCGTAGTAAGACTGAACCTTGAACCAGGATTAAATACCTCAATCTAACTGTGTGTGCGTGTGCGTGTGAGGGTGTGTCGTTCAGACAGTGAGGATTTAAAAAATAATTAGTGTGTGTACATGTGTGTGCCTGCCTCACGCCCGCCCTGCATTAACAGACATCCCTCACCCTGCGACCGCTCCTGCGGCTCAGGCCTTCAGGAACAAGCTGTTCATGGGTGTTTTATCCTAAATATTATATTTTAATTAAAAATGATGTGAACGCTTTAGAATGACCTGGATTTCTGCATAAATTGGCCATAAAACGTGATCTGATCTTAATCTAAGTACCAGGAGACAAACAGAGTCTGCTTAAGCTAATACCACACAAACAATTACATGCTTTCATGTTGTTATTGAACACACCGTGGAAACATTCACAAAGTGGAAAAACTATGTAAACCTTGGATTTAATAACTTGTTGACCATCTTTTGGCTGCAAAAACCTCAACCTAACGTTTCCTGTAGTTGCAGATCAGACCTGAACAACGGTCAGGAGGAATTCTGGATCTTGGGCCTTTCTCAACCTGTGTTCATGTCTGTACTTGTGAAACGTCATCTTTTCTGTCCCAATACACAAGTTTGCATTTTGGCAAGAACGGTTAAAAATCCCGGAAGTGTTCTTGACACGCTCATTTTACAGAGGATACATCGGTTGGTAACTTGTGTGATCTTGACGGCAGAGATATTGGGGCGGAAAGAAGCTGAGAGAGCTAGAGGCCGACAACAGAACGTTTTGTTCTATTTTCATACGTTATTTCATCACTAAATACACTTCTGAGAAGTTTTGAGGCGAGAAATCAGCTGTGTAGTTTTACTAAAAATTATGAAAATGTGTCAGCGGGGGGGGATTTTAAACATATTGCAATTTATTGCAATATTTTATCTTTTTTCCCAACTTCAAATTCTGTCCCCAAAGGAAAATTATTTTTATTAGTGCCAAAAAAACAAACATGTAAAATTTATATAATAAAAGATCGATACTTGACGTTCGTGTTACGATAGGATATTGCCTTGCAAAATATCGCGATACTTGGCTGTATCGATTTTTTTGTAAAGACCCACAGCTGTTCGCACCGCTGTTATTCTGTCATTACATTCTGAGTAATTTTGTAAGGTCTTAACTTAAATCAAGAGACGTCTGGATGATGTACAGAAAAATCTGATCTTGTGAAACTTCAGAAAAAATAAAAAGAAATAGTACGAAAGGTTTATTATTATTATTATTATTTGACATTACATTGTTAGTGTACAGTAGATTTGTGGTCACATCCATTGTGCCTAAAATACAAACACAGAGTACAGCAGCTGTACGCAGAGGGTTTTATAAAGCTTTGGAAAAACTCCAACAACCATCCAGCGGTCACTATGGGCGACATCCGTCTTCCACCCCATAATATTATCACTGCGTGTGAACAGCTGCATCGCAGGTAAAACAGAAAGTCGATAAGTTTCCAGATAGTTTCACAGAAGAGGAATAAAACCTGCCAAAGCCTCTTATGTAACACACACACTCAGGTGCAGGCGTGTCGAGGCAGGCAGGTGTTCAGTGTGTGTTAACGCCGTGAAGCAGAATGTAAACAACATTTCTCCTGAATGAAGTCTTCACTGCTGCGTTTGTGTGTCACTGTGAGCTAGCGTCAGAGTTTGGGTTACAAGCTGCTCTGTTGTTATGCTGCGTTTTATTTATCTCGGACGTCGGAGCCGGGGATGACGGCGTTAACAGTACAACAGATACAGTCGGATAACCGAGATGAACGCCTTTAGCCATTGTTAACAATACCAGCTGACAACAAGGCGTTACGTGCTATTTTGTCCACAAGTATAAGGTGGACAGGACTGTGTGTACGATTGATTTAATGACATACAGATGAAGAAGTGGGATAAAGAGTATATTACTACAGCTTTCACTCTGAGCTGTAGTAATATACTGCTCGGAGCAGCCATCTGGGGTTCTGAGGTCGGGGTTAGTGAATCCCGCTTCAGGGGACGTTCCAGGTCAAATTTCCAATTGGGAACTCGAGCAGACTGGAACAGAGTTTAGGCAGAGGGTGGGGGGCGTTTACACGAAAAGTCGATAATATAGCTCTCCTTGTTAGCGAGGCTCCTCACATGCCTGCTAATAACTTATTTAAAAGTGGGTCGCCGAGATTGACAGATGGACTAACTTATCAGAGTTAACTTGAATGCTTAAGTTTTGGACACATTTCTGTTCATGATACTGACCATTCAGGATTTATTCAAGAATCTTCTCTTCGGGGAAAAGCCGGCGTTCTGACAAAAAATGTTAAATAATAATAATAATAATATAATGTTAATGCAAATTGACAGTGTGTTGAAGGCTTCGTTTTAGCTATGGAGTGATACATCTTGTCTCTAAATGATCTTTGTTGGGAGTTGCACATGCTCAGTTCCTAATTAAGGACTTCTAGCCAATCAGAAGCAGAGAAGGGCGGGTCAGCAAGAAGCCGGTAAACAGCTCGGGTTCAGCTGTACGTGTTGCCGACCAGCTTGGCAACATGGACAGCTCACTGTTTCTGAGGGCGTGTCGGAGTAGCCGCTTGGCGAGCGTTATATGGGGCGCGTTTAGCTTTCATTCCTGTGACGTCACAGGGATGAAAGAGAAGCGGCTGGACTACAAA
>NW_025743459.1:0-3227 GCF_021292245.1 Micropterus dolomieu
AAGTTGGCTCGACGAAAAAGGCTTAAAATGGAACTTGGTCGTTCCTGAATTAGTCCAGTGTAACTTAACGGACTCATAACTTTAACAAACAAAAGAAATAAAGAAAATAAAACAAACTGAAGGGCAGATCGATGTCTCGGCACTTCACGTGTGTAGCTTCAAGCGAACAAAGGCCTGTTTGTTTCGCTGGTCGACTGAGGGCGTTGCCTGGCGCGGCACGCCAGCGCGTGCCGAAGCGTCCAGAGAGCAGAGTAAAAGAGCCAACAGCGAAGAGGAGGAAGAAAAGAAGAGCGAGCGAGGTCGCGTGTCGCTCTTTTGTTGCCTGGGGCGTGGTTCCCCAGGGGGCGTCTCAGGTTTCCCAAGGGACTGCCTTTCTAAACCTAATGTTTAAAGAAAAGAAATCTATTTGCACGTATTATAATCAAATATTTTCCACAATCGAACCTCAATGGTTGAACGGTTGTACTGTTCTAAGCATTTGGTAACAGGAAACAATTGTCACATTATTGGTCAGGATATTTATACATTTAACGGCATTTCCGACGAGGGCATGTAATACTTATTTCGCCCACTTGGGGGAGCTCAGGTTACATGAGGAAAGCTTGGATTACATTAGATGGAGTGTCTTGCTGAAAATAAAAACACTGCACAAGTAACTTCTTTTCAGCACTAATAAACAACAGATAGCAACAACAGTTAACATAACTACTCAAATAGAGGCAAACATATTCAGGTAACTAAAGATTTAATTAAATTTAATTAGATGCTTTGAGTCTTTTGGAGACTGCAGTCCTTTTACATTGAAAGTTCAGCTGTCCTGGACATTGTCACACTTAGGTGAGACAAGGAGTATCCCTTTGATGTGGTAATAACACAAAGAATAAGGTCAGTTGCCACGGAAACGTGTGTGGGGGGGCCAGTTTTGATAGGCTGTTCAGGGAGATGCCAATGGCTGGCTCGTGTCCCTTTGTCAGTTTAACAGTCAGGCCCCGCGTTATCAGCTTCGGAATCAAAAAGGTGCCAGTTTTATGGTCGGGATAGCACTTAGAGAAAGCAACTTTGACCCCTCCCCTTCTTCTCTGGGGAGGAGAAAGGAATTTAGGGTAGCTCCACATTTATTCAATGAAAAATGCACAAATCCACACCGTTGTTCACTACACGTATCACACCTTACCAGGGTGACATCTTCCTGCTCTAAGAGCCTATGATAGTCTCTAAGCCTTGGCATAGTCAATGTGTATTTTCCATAGTTCAGCAGATTCCTAAGACTATGATGGGTAAGAATTGTTACTGGGTAACCCATTGTAACAGATGATGCTTTGCTTTGAGGATTCGACCCTGTACCCGTCGGCTGACAAAGGACTGCACATGCATATTTACCTCCAGTGGAAGTAGACAGATACAACAAGAAATTCTTAGAGTAGTCTGGTAGTGTGAGCGCTGGTGCCTCCTGTAACCTCTGTTTGATTGTTTCAAATGCCTTCCTGTGTCGAGGAAAGATTGCTATGAAGTTGAGTGTTTCCAGTATCCTTAACCATAGCTCTCAAAGGTCCCGTCAAACTAGAATAATCTTCAACCCATGCTGAAGAATAACCAGCAATACCGTCAACATCTCTCTCTCTTCTAGGCTTTGGAGCCTTACGAATAGCCTCCAATTGACAATCAGAAATGCTTCTGTGTCCATGCGTTATTGTCTGACCCAAATATACAACCTTCTCCTGGCAATATTGCAACTTCTTTTGTGAGACCTTATGCCCCTTTTCTGCCAATATCTGTAGCAATTTAATTGAGTCTTTGTGACATGTTTCTTTATATTGTGAACAGATCATAATATCGTCGACATATTGAATCACAGTACTCTGCAATATCTGATCCATCCCTACCAAATCGTCTTTCAATACTTTGTTAAAAATATGAGGATTATGTTTAAACCCTTGTGGCAATCTCTCATACTCATAGAACTGTCCTTTATATGTGAATCCAAATAAACCCTGACTCTCTACACTAAGGGGAACACTAAAAAATGCACCACACAAATCTAACACCGTGAAATGTGTTGCATCAGGAGAAATTTGGGCTAACAAAGTATGTGGATCCGGAACTTCTGCTGGAAAATCAGTTACCACTTCATTTACTACTATCATGAACCATACGATAAGTCTCATCAGGTTTCTTCACAGGCAACAAAGGCGTGTTACTCTGAGGATTTGTTGTTATCTTCAAAACACCTGCTTTCAAAAGTCCTTCAATTTGTGGTTCGATTCCTTGAATTGCTTCATCCTTCAATGGATACTGATACTTCCAAGGAGGTCTAGTTCAACTTTCACTGGTTGGGCTGACTTCATAAGTCCAATATCGGTACTGTGTTGAGACCACAAACATTCTGGAACTTGTCGCAACATCTCCTCTTTCATAGAATCTGAATCCATCTTGACACTACAAATAGATTCATGTGTCAACCGTACAGCTTGTGGCTGTCCTTGTCCTTTAGCTGAAATCATGATTTTGACGAATCGCAGATCTGTACTCCTCCAAATTGCCAAATTCTCTTTCATTGGTACAAAAACAGCTTCCTCTGCTTCTGTCATCATTTCCCCTATGTGTTTCTGCTCATAGTCTTCAGAAACCAACAATGTCACATGTGGCACACTCTTCTCAATTTTGAATTCTTTCTCCAGATAATCATCAGTGTTTACCTTCATAGCGGCTCCTTGTGGTCCCAAAATTATGCTACATGAGCTTAGTTATTCCGGAAGTTTCGCATCTGGCATGTTCGCCACAATAAATTTCTCCCATATCTTAGCCGGCTCCAAAAAATCTGCACTGAGATTTCCAATCCAAAATACTGCAGAGGACTCCATCTCTGTTGTCATCAATAATTGGTGGACCATTTCTTTTGGCACTTCTATCAGACAGCCATCTGGTGTACATTTTATTGTGCAATTCAGTCTACACAAAGCATCTCTTCCCAATAAAGCAATAGGTGTATGTTCTGATACCAATATGGGTATTGTAGTTTTCTGATTTTTATAGCAGAGCTCTATTGGTTCCGTGAGAGCAATCAGCTGCTTCACTCCCTCTGTATTGTCAGCTTCTCAAGATGTTCTTCCAATTCTCTTATTTCTTCTAGATAAGTCGACTTCTCCAAGCATGATATGCATCGATCCATATCTTTTTCTATTTCTTCAGTAGTCATTGGAGGATAAAATCCTCTTGAACATGAAGCA
>NW_025743459.1:3247-6137 GCF_021292245.1 Micropterus dolomieu
CAACAATGTCACATGTGGCACACTCTTCTCAATTTTGAATTCTTTCTCCAGATAATCATCAGTGTTTACCTTCATAGCGGCTCCTTGTGGTCCCAAAAGTATGCTACATGAGCTTAGTTGAATTCCCTTTGGTTGATGAGCCAACCATTCCTCTGGGTTTGATTGGGCAGCATTCTTGAAATACTTGAGCGTACAATGAAATGGATATTCCGGAAGTTTCGCATCTGGCATGTTCGCCACAATAAATTTCTCCCATATCTTAGCCGGCTCCAAAAAATCTGCACTGAGATTTCCAATCCAAAATACTGCAGAGGACTCCATCTCTGTTGTCATCAATAATTGGTGGACCATTTCTTTTGGCACTTCTATCAGACAGCCATCTGGTGTACATTTTATTGTGCAATTCAGTCTACACAAAGCATCTCTTCCCAATAAAGCAATAGGTGTATGTTCTGATACCAATATGGGTATTGTAGTTTTCTGATTTTTATAGCAGAGCTCTATTGGTTCCGTGAGAGCAATCAGCTGCTTCACTCCCTCTGTATTGTCAGCTTCTCAAGATGTTCTTCCAATTCTCTTATTTCTTCTAGATAAGTCGACTTCTCCAAGCATGATATGCATCGATCCATATCTTTTTCTATTTCTTCAGTAGTCATTGGAGGATAAAATCCTCTTGAACATGAAGCACCTTTAATCTCCCACTATTCATCGCTGTCTCCATCTTCACTTTCATCAGAGATCTGATCTCCTGTATCCTTCTTCTTCCAACTTACATCACCCCTTCTTTCCGCTCTGGCCAGCCTCCGTCTGATCACAGGATCATATCCACCCATGATCTCTTCTAAATCACTCTGTTCATCATCATCTTCCATTCTCCTAAGCCTCGCTCTACCCTTAGTTTCCAAACGTGTCATTTTCTTCTTACTTTTGGAGCTTGGATTCATCTTTATAGTTGTTTCTGCTTGTCCTCTCTCTGATTCGTTCCTCTCCATCTCTGATGCAATAATCACCCTCCTGAATGATCACTGGAAGCTGAGGATAGACATCCTTAAACTCCGCTTCCTCCTCGTAAGGTGGAGGTCTTCTTGCTGAATCCGTATGTGAGAAGGGTGTGTTGACTCCTGCCATTAATTTTTCTGTTATCTTTGCCTCTTTTGCCATTTTCTCTACACCTCTGTCCCTTTTATCTTGCGTATCTTTCATCAGTTTTTGACCCTCATGTTCAAACAACTTAAGAACACCCAGCTCTCTTTGTCTCTTTTCTTTACGTCGTTCCCCTTTTTTCCCCTTATTTTGATCCGACTTATATGTGGACACAAGTACTTGCATTATTTTAAGTACACCTGGGTTAAGAGTCCCTTCCACAGGCCATGGTTGTTCAATATTAGGCCAACGTTTATGCCATTTTTCAGATAACTTTACAATACCATTAACTAGAGGATTATTTTTTTGCACTACATCAACCGGAGTAGTTACTTTCAACGTTTTAATGTCCTTTTTCCACATAGTGACAACTCTTTTATATTTCTTTATTGTAAATTATTTTATTATTACTTATTTGTTTATTTTTCTTTTAATTCTACTTAATTGTTGATAGGTGACAATCTTACCACATCCGCTAATGAAAAATCAAGGGAATTTGTCAACTCCAGAGCAATGACAAAAATCTTGTTATCCAGCAATCACACAACGCCAACTACTACCTAATAAGCACCCACTCACCTTAGTTTTATCCCAAAAGCTCAATACCAGAATTCCCAACACAACTTGAATTCAAACTCCAATATGTAATATTCAAATACAGTAACTGATCAGTCCGTTGCCAAGTCTCCCCTTAGATAGTCATAACATGAAATATGTCAGGCATACACAAATAGATTCTCTTTGTTACAAATGTGTCTATAATATCCTGAAAGGAAACAAACTAAATGTGTATCATCCGTAATAATTATAAATGAGTATAGACACATATGCACAGGTGTTTGTAAAGAGTTTGTGGATTGCACAATACTGGCCAGACTGGATCCAGGGCTGCTTTGCTGTGGCGCGCTGGACGGCACCCCCTATCTCTCCTTCTCTCTCTCTCTCTCCTTCTTGTCTCTCAGACCACAGGAGAACAAAAACCAAAAAAGCAAACAACACTTTAGTCCTTTTATGTACTCACAAGGTTATTTCCCCCCCAAAATAAGAGTGTTAACTCTCTGAGTAATCATAATCTATTTTCCCTATCTTTTTAACATATCTACGTTAACATGCAAGCTAAGGAATTTCGGTGTCATTTACACTGGGGATGCTGGGGACACTACTCTTCACTCCTATTTAAAGCTTACTCTGTTAACAAACATTCTGAAATATAGCTTGTGGTTCAATACCAATGAAAATGCCTTCAGAAAAATTTATTTACACAAAAAAACCCCAAATGAAATGCAAGTAAAATATAGAAAAAACAAATGTGCACTTCCCAAAAAAAGTAACTTAGGCTAAGAAAAACCCCAACTGCTGATTATGAAATGACCCAAACCATACAGCAGCATTAATCAATAACTCAAAACACAGTTTTCCCCTTGATCAAATTCCCTTCTCTATTTCTTTATTCCTATATATATATATTTTCTTCCTTCTTTATTTATTTATTCTATTATTCATATATATGTTTTCTTGAATCCTAGCCTCATCATCCTCTGCATAGTCTCTCACACACACACTAGGCTTCTCCTATTTCTCACACACCCAACCGAGACACAGCAGGGGCACACACACATGGTAGCTATCCAGTCAACAAGAATGCATTCCTTCACACTGTTTATAAAGCATGCTTCCGCCGCACCTTTTTCCTTTATTATTTTCCTTCCTAAATTTATGCTACCTCGAGTTTGCAGATATTTAATGA
>NW_025743459.1:6187-7896 GCF_021292245.1 Micropterus dolomieu
CTCTCCTTCTTGTCTCTCAGTCCACAGGAGAACAAAAACCAAAAAAAGGCAAACAACACTTTAGTCCTTTTATGTACTCACAAGGTTATTTCCCCCCCAAAATAAGAGTGTTACCTCTCTGAATAATCATAATCTATTTTCCCTAACTTTTCAACATATCTACGTTAACATGCAAGCTAAGGAATTTCGGTGTCATTTACACTGGGGATGCTGGGGACACTACTCTTCACTCCTATTTAAAGCTTACTCTATTAACAACCGGTCTTCAATACCAATGAAAATGCCTTTTAAAAATGTATTTACACACATAAAAAAAACCCAAATGAAATGCAAGTAAAATATAGAAAAAACAAATGCGCACTTCCCAAAAAAGTAACTTAGGCTAAGAAAAACCCCCACTGCTGCTTCTGAAATGACCCAAACCATACAGCAGCATTAATCAATAACTTTAACCAGTTTCAAAACACAGTTTTCCCCTTGATCAAATTTCCTTCTCTATTTCTTTATTCATATATATGTTTTCTTGAATCCTAGCCTTATCATCCTCTGCATAGTCTCTCACACACACACTAGGCTTCTCCTATTTCTCACACACACAACCGAGACACAGCAGGGCAGCTCTCCACACACACACACACACACATGGTAGCTATCCAGTCAACAAGAATGCATTCCTTCACACTGTTTATAAAGCATGCTTCCGCCGCACCTTTTTCCTTTATTATTTTCCTTCCTAAATTTATGCTACCTCGAGTTTGCAGATATTTAATGAGAGGCCACTTCGGACATAGTTCGTCAGAACATGTATCAAGAGGTAACATACAATTAAATTTTTCTTCTACAAGCTCCCAGTTCCTTTGAACGGACTCGAAAATTCACCTAGTTCCTTTCCAGGATTTGCGGCCCATCTAAGATCGCCTTTCAAGGGCTTTTTGTCCAGATCTGCGGCGTCCTAATCCTTATATTTTCCTTTTTCCTTAACCTTATATTTTCTTCTTTATCCTTATTAATGTGTATTCAAGCCGAATGACCCTGGCCAGGGTTGCACTCTCTCTCTTTTTCCCTTAATCCAATTTACCTATTCCTTAAAGCCTAGTTTCACGTGACAGTAATTTCCATCCCACATGACTTACGGTTATAAGAATCTGAGGGCCCATATTCTTAATCTTTGCAAAGTTATGAAACCTCACTTCCCGTTACTCCTAGGCTGTTCCTTTTTCTTCCTTTTATATCTATCTATCTGTCTTACACAACCTTTTTGCGTTATCCACAATGCACACAAAATTTGGAACGGAGTCTTCTCACACATCCACCCGCAAGCATTCACACGGGATCGAACTGGTGTACCCTTTAACGCACACACAGACACACGAACTGACCAGCGCCCACAGTTTATGAGAAAACTCACCATATACGCCAGCGTCTGGAGCGCGAGTCAGCTCGATGGAGCCTGTGATGGAACGATGAATTCTGGCACAACACGGTCCCTTCGTGGTCGTCAATTTCTGTGGTGTCCGAACAATAATGCTGCGATGATGTGTTGACAAGAAATCCGCTTGACACTGTTCTTGATTATAAAAGTTTATTACATCAAAGAATTCAGCATCAATTACAAGCTCTGCAGCAGCTTGGAGAGTGACCCAGCCCGATAACCACTCTGTCTCTCTGTACATCGAACACAGCTTATATAGGACATGTTTAGGTATCTG
>NW_025743459.1:7916-9465 GCF_021292245.1 Micropterus dolomieu
TAGACACCATAGAAGGGTTCAGTCCCTTCATACACACTACTCTCTACTCCCCCTAACACTGGGTCAGAGGTCAAATTCCATAGGAGGGTTCACTCTTTGCACACCCATCAATCATTACTTCCCCTTAAGAGTTCACTGTGCCTCTCTCCAGCTCTGGGTCAGGGGTCAAATTCCATGTGTTATACACGACAAGGGTCAAAAGTAACACAGTCCTGTAACACAAAAGAGGGTCGAAAGTAACCCACAGGAGGGTCAAAAGTAACACGCAGGAGTGTTGAAAGTAAGGAGGGTTAAAATTTACACACTGGAGGGTTGAAAGTAATACACAGGAGTGTTCAAAGTAACTTTGAAGGAGGATAAAATACAGGAGGGCTAAAAGTAACACACAGGAGGGTCAAAAGTATCACGCAGGAGTGTTGAAAGTAAGGAGGGTTCAAATTTACACACAGGAGGGTCAAAAGTAATACACAGGACGGTCGAAAATAACACGCAGGAGGGTCTAAAGTAACACACAGGAGGGTGTAAAGAGAGTAACATACAGGAAGGTTGAAAATAACATGCAGGAGGGTCGAAAGTAACACACAGGAGGGTTGAAAGTAACACACAGGAGGGATTAAGGTAACACACAGGAGGGTCAAAAGTAAAACACTGGAGGATTGAAGGAGGATAAAACAAAGGAGGGTTAAAAGTAACACACAGGAGGGTCAAAAATAACACACAGAAGGGTTGAAAGTAACACACGGGAGTGTTGAAAGTTAGGAGGATTAAAACTTACACACAGGAGTGTTCAAAGTAACTTTGAAGGAGGATAAAATACAGGAGGGTTAAAAGTAACACACAGGAGGGTCAAAAATAACACACAGGATGGTTGAAAATAACACCCAGGAGTGTTGAAAGTAAGGAGGATTAAAACTTACACACAGGAGGGTTGAAAGTAACACCCAGGAGTGTTGAGAGTAAGGAGGATTAAAACTTACACACAGGAGGGTTGAAAGTAACACAGAGGAGGGTCAAAAGTACCACGCAGGAGGGTTGAAAGTAACACATAATCTTACAGTTAATATCTTCCGATAAACCATGACTAAAGCTGGATACATAAAATAGCACTATTAACAAGATTCAGGAGAGGACAGCTAAGGAGTTACAATGTAAACAAATGCAGTAATTTCATCGACTTACCAGGCAGCATACTTCAGAAACACTGAAATGAACAGGGCTCAGTGCTGGAACTATTCAGTGTTTGGAACTATCTGCTGCCCTGTGACGCGCGTTACTTCCGCATTCCAAAGTTCCAATGGAAGTCAATGGAAGTGTCATAACTCTCTTATAGAGGGTAGGCGTTGATGTCACTTCTACTTCCGGAACACGCTGGACTGAGTGGCAAAACATCTGTTACCATGGCTGCGTTTAGCAAACTGGTAGTAAAACAAGTGATTATTTGCTCAAATTAAAGGCAGTCGGACTCAACAGTGATCCTAACTGCTTACTAAAGAACCAGTGTTCCAGCTCTTTCCCATTTACGATGTGTTGTTTGTGTTTTAGCTGATTT
>NW_025743460.1:0-2680 GCF_021292245.1 Micropterus dolomieu
GTTCTCTGTAACGTTCCTATTTAGTCAGCTCGGGAGGCCCGCCAATGTTCTCTGTAACGTTCCTATTTGTTCTACTTAGTCGGCCCAGAGGGCCCCGCCAATCTTCTTTGTATTGTTCCTATTTAGTCAGCTCGGGGGGCCCCGCCGATCTTCTCTGTATCTTTTGTCCTGCTTAGTTTGCCCCCTGGGCCCCTCCCAGCAGCCCTTTCAGCACAGTGGGGGCCCTCTTGGAGGAATGCAGGGGGAGGAGCTGTGAGGAGGTCTTTTGTTGTCTCGCCTTCAGCCAATCCTGACTGCCTGACATAAAGGCTCTTTGCATAGATTTCCCATCAGCCCCGTGAGCTCCTCAGCAGGGCAGACGGGAACTGGAGCAGAGTCAGACCGGGTCAGATGTGGTCTCAGAGTGTCACTATAGGTTCAGGGAGCACAGTCCAGCACCCAGACCACTGCATACTCTGATTTCTGAGCAGATTATAGCCAGTTAGAGGCCGTTTGTCCCCTCCAGCCTCTGTATGCGCAGCCACCCTGACCCTGGCTGGTCCCGGGACAGACCCCTATATATAGAGCCCAGCCGCAGGGCTTTGTTGTGTTACTCCGGTAGCACATATACTAAAATTGGAACGATACAGAGAAGATTAGCATGGCCCCTGCGCAAGGATGACACGCAAATTCGTGAAGCGTTCCTCATTTTCTGCCATTTTTGAGACTTTATAAATATGCGTGACCCTGACCCGGGGAGAAATCTGGAGTTTTAGGACTTTACTGCTCTGAAGGGTCTCTGAAACTTTGGCTCTGAGCCAGAGGAGAGATCCAGGAGGACTGTCTTCATGTGCAGCAGGACAGAAGTTCTACACAGAGCTGTAAAATACTTTAAATATCAGGTAAAGTTAATTTCCACATGTTCACTTAAACTTCTGACCTAAAATGTTGTGTAGAAAACATCTTGTAACGTCACAGGATCAGACTCTTGTCGAGGAGCTTAATCTACTGCTGAAAGTTTGGACTCTCAGGAAGCCGTCCTATTTAGTCAGTTCCTGGGGCCCCGCCAATCTTCTTTGTATCGTTCCTATTTAGTCAGCTCGGGAGGCCGGCCAATGTTGTCTGTAACGTTCCTATTTGTCCTACTTAGTCGGCCCAGGGGGCCCCGCCACTGTTCTCTGTATCGTTCCTGCTAAGTTGGCTTCGGGGGCCCCATCAATCTTCCCTGTATCGTTCCTATTTAGTCGGCCTGAGGGGCCCCGCCAATCTTCTCTGTAACGTTCCTATTTAGTCAGCTCAGGAGGCCGGCCAATGTTCTCTGTAACGTTCCTATTTGTCCTACTTAGACGGCCCAGGGGGCCCCGCCACTGTTCTCTGTATCGTTCCTGCTAAGTTGGCTTCGGGGGCCCCATCAATCTTCCCTGTATCGTTCCTATTTAGTCGGCCTGAGGGGCCCCGCCAATCTTCTTTGTATCGTTCCTATTTAGTCGGCCCGGGGGGCCCCGCCAATCTTCTTTGTATCGTTCCTATTTAGTCGGCCCAGAGGGCCCCGCCAATGTTCTCTGTAACGTTCCTATTTGTCCTACTTAGTCGGCCCAGGGGGCCCCACCACTGTTCTCTGTATCGTTCCTGCTAAGTTGGCTTCGGGGGCCCCATCAATCTTCCCTGTATCGTTCCTATTTAGTCGGCCCGAGGGGCCCCGCCAATGTTCTCTGTATCGTTCCTGTTTAGTCGCCCCGGGGGCCCCGCCAATCTTCTCTGTAACGTTCCTATTTGTCCTACTTAGTCAGCCCAGAGGGCCTCGCCAATCTTCTTTGTATCGTTCCTGCTAAGTTGGCTTCGGGGGCCCCATCAATCTTCCCTGTATCGTTTCTATTTAGTCGGCCCGAGGGGCCCCGCCAATGTTCTCTGTAACGTTCCAATTTGTCCTAATTAGTCGGCCCAGGGGGCCCCACCACTGTTCTCTGTATCGTTCCTGCTAAGTTGGCTTCGGGGGCCCCATCAATCTTCCCTGTATCGTTTCTATTTAGTCGGCCCAGAGGGCCTCGCCAATCTTCTCTGTATCGTTCCTGCTTAGTTGGCTTCGGGGGCCCCGCATATCTTTTCGGTATCGTTCCTACTTTTCCTATTTAGTCGGCCCGAGGGGCCCGCCAATGGTTCTCTGTAACGTTCCTATTTAGTCAGCTCGGGAGGCTCCGCCAATGTTCTCTGTAACGTTCCTATTTCTCCTATTCAGTTGGCCCGGGGGGCCCCGCCGATCTTCTCTGTATCTTTTGTCCTGCTTAGTTTGCCCCCAGGGCCCCTCCCAGCATCCCTTTCAGCACAGTGGGGGCCCTCTTGGAGGAATGCAGGGGGAGGAGCTGTGAGGAGGTCTTTTGTTGTCTCGCCTTCAGCCAATCCTGACTGCCTGACATAAAGGCTCTTTGCATAGATTTCCCATCAGCCCCGTGAGCTCCTCAGCAGGGCAGACGGGAACTGGAGCAGAGTCAGACCGGGTCAGATGTGGTCTCAGAGTGTCACTATAGGTTCAGGGAGCACAGTCCAGCACCCAGACCTCTGCATACTCTGATTTCTGAGCAGATTATAGCCAGTTAGAGGCCGTTTGTCCCCTCCAGCCTCTGTATGCGCAGCCACCCTGACCCTGGCTGGTCCCGGGACAGACCCCTATATATAGAGCCCAGCCGCAGGGCTTTGTTGTGTT
>NW_025743461.1:0-3018 GCF_021292245.1 Micropterus dolomieu
TAGAGATGATAATGCAGACTGTATTTTATGATAGTGTCTTTGGTTCTGGTTCAGCATTGTGTGGGTCTGACTTTCTACAATACTTGGTGACTCCTGTTTGTGGCACCCATGAACTGGTGAACTTGATTCATCCTCATCTACAGACTGCAGACATTACGTTAAACAAACAAGGAGATTGTAACTTTGTAAAGGTGCTTACAGACCAAAAGCGAAGTGAGCGTTGTGGGCGCTGCGTTTACATACAAAGTCAATGCAAAGACACATAGCGCCACGATTTCCTGTCGGCCGCTGCGAAGAGGGCCCTGCCGGCAACGAGAAGGCCTTTGCGTGAGTTGAACATTTTCAACTCGAGCGAGAAAGTCGCATGATGCTAAGTCGCTGTAGCCTATCAGCGTTGAGATCATCCTGACATCACCGATGGCTTCAGAGCGTTGTGTGGAGAGGGCCGGGCAGAGCGGGGGATTGAAATGCCGCTGGCCGGCGGAGAGCTGCTACACTTGGAGAAGTTGAGGACAGAGCAGAGAGCAGCGCTGCAGCTTTTGGACAAATAAACACCCGCGGTCGGTTTGGATTACACTCTGACAACTACGCCGTTTACTCGCGGGAGGAGCTGCTTTTATTAAATTAGCTTTTCACTTTAGTTTTGCGGATGGAAACATTGATTTATCTTCACTGGAGCTTCTCAGCAGCTAGCTTCCGTGCACATCTGGTTTCACTGTTGTTGTTAGAAGGGGTGATGGAGCAGTGGCTAAGACACTTGCCTTTGGTTCAATCCCCCACTGTGACCCATCCACCATTGTGTCCCTGAGCAAGACACTTCTCGTTGCTCCAGAGGCGTGCGACCTCTGACATATATAGCAATTGTAAGTCACTTTGGATAAAAGCTAAAATAAATGAATAAATGTAAATGTTGTTAGCGTCGGTTGGCACCCAGAGCTCTGATGGACTAATACTTCATATTTATATAAAAAACAGAAAACACTGCATTACTTGGAGAAAAGAAAGTGAGGAAGTTGAACTACCTGGTGAGTTCAGAAAATATGTGTCTGTAACTTTATTCCAGCTATCGTTGTACTTTACTGTGAACAAGTTAGCGTAGCATAGCCCTGATCGATCCAAACTCCATTCAGAAAACAAACCTTTTAGAAGTTGTTGTCCTGCTGACTTGCTGACAGACCTGACAAAGCATGAATTCATATGTTTAACAAATCTGCATCATATTGTAGTTATTTCAGCATCAGTTTGATCCGTTTACTGCAATTAAATCCCAGCAAAATGTTTACTTTGGTTTAATAGAGCTGTAGTAATGGTGAGTTGTAGTATAATAGGGGGTTTGTATTTAAAATGTACTATAATGTATGTGTATGCACTTTCTAAAACTTATCTGGTAGTAAAGATAAAAATAAGTTTGACGATTGGAATTTTGTGTCTGAGATTCCTGAAGGGTTGGGGCGTTCAGCTTAGTTCGATATAGGGCCCTCCAGATCCCTTTTGCCTGGGGCCCCCAAAGTGCCTTGAAACAGCCCGGCCCGGGAGGAAACCGGGAGAGGGCAATGAAACACGGGAGTCTCCTGTGAAAATCACGAGGGTTAGCAAGTATGAGCGAACCGGAGCTAACCTCTATGGCTCCTCGTTTCCTTCTGTACGACAGCGTGCTGCGTATGACGTCCTTTTATTCTTCTGCGCATGCGGGTCACTTGCAGGCCGGGGCCAGTTCACACTTCAGTCTGATATGGGCCACGTGTAAACTAAAAGGTCTGCAGTGTGAACGTAGCCTTTAAGTCCACGTGAGGAAAGTTCAAGACAGGATATTAGAGTCAAAGTACGCAAACCTACGTAACTTCAATGAAAACAAAAAATAATATTGTCTTTGTCTAAAGTTTCACACAGGAACCTGAACGGGCCTGAGGCTGGTCATGAGTGAGACAAAAAAATCTATAGACAGAGGGTGTGTGCGTGTGTGTGTGTGTGTGTGTGTGTGTGTGTGTGTGTGTGTCTGCATCATTGTGATCATGATTTCATATATCACATTGTGACTCTGACATAAAGTATATTTGGATTTGAATGATTATATGTCTAATTGAAAATCTAAATAAAGAAACTAAAATGTGTGTTTATTCTTTTGGGTCCTAATACACATCACAGAGTCGCATTAGTTTAACATTTTAGACCTTTTCCTGAAATCTACTGGGGTCATATCTCCTTCATTCGTTACTTTGATGTCAGGAAATCTATTTTTTAAATCTATCTATTTTTCCAGAGATATTATTGAGTTTATGTGGTTTTGCTCAGGGGCGTTGCTTGACATAAAGCTCTACTGGGGCACAGATCCCCTCATTACATTTTTGATTTATGAAATGTGTCAGTATGTGCCTCACCAGCTTCCCTTGCTAAGCATTAACTCAGTCCTCCATTAGGGTCTGAGCTGCTTGTATCTGATGCTGCCTGTACATCTCTGGCTGTGCTTTTACTGGCTGAGGCTGCCTGTATTTCACCTGGGTCTGTGTGACTTTCTAAAAACTTCTGTGTTTCAGCTGTGTGCTGGCTGATGATCCAGCATCTCCTCTGCAGACAAACTTCAGCATAGCTCCAGTAAATTATAAATCAATACTTGCAAGATATTAATGTTATCAGCTGCATCAGGCCAAAACAAACTGGCTCCCCGAGTTTCCTTTAATATTGTCCTTTTGAAAATGTACTATTTATACTATGACATGTGATGTTTATTATCTACTGAGAGATGTGCATCCATATTGCCTAGTCTGTCCTGCTAATCAACATTTTAATAGTCAATGTGATTCCCATTCTTTCCATCTTGCATCAGTCCAGAGTTGTGACTAAACTTTCAATGAGCGCAGGTTCACGTGCGACGCGGTTTTCTTTTCAGCGCAGTTTATAAACATCGTTGCACGTCGGCTGCTCAGCTGGGTTAGCAAGACAGACAGAGATTCACTGCAGCTACACATGCTGCTCACATCAGACCTTTTACCTGCTGAAGTTAACCTGACTGCTGTTCTC
>NW_025743462.1:0-4686 GCF_021292245.1 Micropterus dolomieu
CTGTATGACAGTAGAGTATTACTGTATGACAGTATAGTCTCACTGTATGACAGTAGAGTATTACTATATGACATTAGAGTATTACTGTATGACAGTACTGTTTTACTGTATGACAGTATAGTCTCACTGTATTACAGTAGAGTATTACTATATGACATTAGAGTATTACTGTATGACAGTACTGTTTTACTGTATGACAGTATAGTCTCACTGTATTACAGTAGAGTATTACTTTATGACATTAGAGTATTACTGTATGACAGTACTGTTTTACTGTATGACAGTAGAGTATTACTGTATGACAGTATTACTGTATGACAGTATAGTCTCACTGTATGACAGTAGAGTATTACTGTATGACAGTATTACTGTATGACAGTACTGTTTTACTGTATGACAGTATAGTCTCACTGTATGACAGTACTGTTTTACTGTATGACAGTATAGTCTGACTGTATGACAGTAGAGTATTACTGTATGACAGTATAGTCTCACTGTATGACAGTAGAGTATTACTATATGACATTAGAGTATTACTGTATGACAGTACTGTTTTACTGTATGACAGTATAGTCTCACTGTATGACAGTACTGTTTTACTGTATGACATTAGAGTATTACTGTATGACAGTACTGTTTTACTGTATGACAGTAGAGTATTACTGTATGACATTAGAGTATTACTGTATGACAGTACTGTTTTACGGTATGACAGTATAGTCTCACTGTATGACAGTACTGTTTTACTGTATGACAGTAGAGTATTACTTTATGACATTAGAGTATTACTGTATGACAGTACTGTTTTACTGTATGACAGTAGAGTATTACTGTATGACAGTAGAGTATTACTGTATGACAGTACTGTTTTACTGTATGACAGTAGAGTATTACTGTATGACAGTACTGTTTTACGGTATGACAGTACTGTTTTACTGTATGACAGTAGAGTATTACTGTATGACAGTAGAGTATTACTGTATGACAGTAGAGTATTACTGTATGACAGTACTGTTTTACTGTATGACAGTAGAGTATTACTGTATGACAGTACTGTTTTACGGTATGACAGTACTGTTTTACTGTATGACAGTAGAGTATTACTGTATGACAGTAGAGTATTACTGTATGACAGTAGAGTATTACTGTATGACAGTACTGTTTTACTGTATGACAGTAGAGTATTACTGTATGACAGTACTGTTTTACGGTATGACAGTACTGTTTTACTGTATGACAGTAGAGTATTACTGTATGACAGTAGAGTATTACTGTATGACAGTAGAGTATTACTGTATGACAGTACTGTTTTACTGTATGACAGTAGAGTATTACTGTATGACAGTACTGTTTTACGGTATGACAGTACTGTTTTACTGTATGACAGTAGAGTATTACTGTATGACAGTAGAGTATTACTGTATGACAGTAGAGTATTACTGTATGACAGTACTGTTTTACTGTATGACAGTAGAGTATTACTGTATGACAGTACTGTTTTACGGTATGACAGTACTGTTTTACTGTATGACAGTAGAGTATTACTGTATGACAGTAGAGTATTACTGTATGACAGTAGAGTATTACTGTATGACAGTACTGTTTTACTGTATGACAGTAGAGTATTACTGTATGACAGTACTGTTTTACGGTATGACAGTACTGTTTTACGGTATGACAGTAGAGTATTACTGTATGACAGTAGAGTATTACTGTATGACAGTATGATTTTATGCAAAGATATAATTTCTGCCTGAGTTTCCTCTGGTTGTACTTCATCCAAACAGTACTGCCTTCCAGAGTACTCACTGCGGTCAGCCTGTTTGCTTCAGCATTACTGTATTACACAATAACACAGTAACACACACACACACACAATAATACACACACACAATAACATACAATAACACACAGTAACACACAATAACACACACAATAACACACACTAACACACACAGACACACAATAACACAAACAATAACACACAATAACACAGAGACACACAATAACACACACACACAAAAACGCGCGCACACACACAGTAACACAGACACACAATAAAACAAAGTAACACACACACACACAGTAATACACACACACACTGTGTTATTGTGTTATTGAGTGTGTGTGTGTTATTGTTTGTGTGTGTGTGTTACTGTGTGTTATTGTGTGTTAGTGTGTGTTACTGTGTGTTATTGTGTGTTAGTGTGTGTTATTGTGTGTGTTAGTGTGTGTGTTTTAGTGTGTGTTATTGTGTGTGTTTTAGTGTGTGTTATTGTGTGTTAGTGTGTGTTATTGTGTGTTAGTGTGTGTGTGTGTTATTGTGTGTGTTATTGTGTGTTATTGTGTGTGTTATTGTGTGTGTTAGTGTGTTTTATTGTGTGTGTTATTGTGTGTTATTGTGTGTGTTATTGTGTGTGTTAGTGTGTTATTGTGTGTGTTATTGTGTGTGTTAGTGTGTGTTATTGTGTGTGTTAGTGTGTGTTAGTGTGTGTTATAGTGTGTGTTATTGTGTGTTAGTGTGTGTGTTTTAGTGTGTGTTATTGTGTGTGTTTTAGTGTGTGTTATTGTGTGTTAGTGTGTGTTATTGTGTGTGTTAGTGTGTGTGTGTGTTATTGTGTGTGTTATTGTGTGTTATTGTGTGTGTTATTGTGTGTTATTGTGTGTGTTATTGTGTTATTGTGTGTGTTATTGTGTGTGTTAGTGTGTGTTATTGTGTGTGTTAGTGTGTGTTATAGTGTGTGTTATTGTGTGTGTTAGTGTGTGTGTGTGTTATTGTGTGTTAGTGTGTGTCATAGTGTGTGTTATTGTGTGTTAGTGTGTGTGTTAGTGTGTGTTATAGTGTGTGTTATTGTGTGTTAGTGTGTGTGTGTGTTATTGTGTGTTATTGTGTGTTATAGTGTGTGTTATTGTGTGTTAGTGTGTTATTATGTGTTAGTGTGTGTTATAGTGTGTGTTATTGTGTGTTAGTGTGTGTGTGTTATTGTGTGTTAGTGTGTGTTATAGTGTGTGTTATTGTGTGTTAGTGTGTGTTATTGTGTGTTACAGTGTGTGTGTGTGTGTTAGTGTGTGTTATTGTGTGTTAGTGTGTGTGTGTTAGTGTGTGTTAGTGTGTGTTATTGCGTGTGTGTTAGTGTGTGTTATTGTGTGTGTTATTGTGTGTGTTAGTGTGTGTTATTGTGTGTGTTAGTGTGTGTTAGTGTGTGTTATTGTTTGTGTGTTAGTGTGTGTGTGTTATTGTGTGTTATTGTGTGTGTTATTGTGTGTGTTATTGTGTGTTAGTGTGTTAGTGTGTGTTACTGTGTTACTGTGTGTTATTGTGTGTTAGTGTGTGTTACTGTGTGTTACTGTGTGTTAGTGTGTGTTAGTGTGTGTGTGTTATTGTGTGTTAGTGTGTGTGTGTGTTAGTGTGTGTGTGTTATTGTGTGTTATTGTGTGTGTTATTGTGTGTGTTACTGTGTGTGTTACTGTGTGTGTTATTGTGTGTTATTGTGTGTGTTAGTGTGTGTGTTGCTGTGTGTGTTATTGTGTGTGTTAGTGTGTGTTATTGTGTGTGTTAGTGTGTGTTATTGTGTGTTAGTGTGTATGTGTTAGTGTGTGTTATTGTGTGTTAGTGTGTGTGTTATTGTGTGTTAGTGTGGGTGTGTGTTATTGTGTGTTAGTGTGTGTTAGTGTGTGTTGTTGTGTGTTATTGTGTGTTATTGTGTGTGTTATTGTGTGTGTTACTGTGTGTGTTACTGTGTGTGTTATTGTGTGTGTTATTGTGTGTTATTGTGTGTGTTAGTGTGTGTGTTACCGTGTGTGTTATTGTGTGTGTTAGTGTGTGTTATTGTGTGTGTTAGTGTGTGTTATTGTGTGTTAGTGTGTGTGTTATTGTGTGTTAGTGTGTGTGTGTGTTATTGTGTGTTAGTGTGTGTTAGTGTGTGTTGTTGTGTGTTAATGTGTGTGTTATTGTGTGTGTTATTGTGTGTGTGTTAGTGTGTGTAGCTGTGTGTTAGTGTGTGTTAGTGTGTGTGTTTTAGTGTGTGTGTTAGTGTGTGTTACTGTGTGTTACTGTGTGTTAGTGTGTGTGTGTTAGTGTGTGTTAGTGTGTGTGTTATTGTGTGTTATTGTGTGTTATTGTGTGTTAGTGTGTGTGTGTTATTGTGTGTTAGTGTGTGTGTGTTAGTGTGTGTTATTGTGTGTTAGCGTGTGAGTGTTAGTGTGTTATTGTGTGTTAGTGTGTGTGTGTTATTGTGTGTTAGTGTGTGTGTTATTGTGTGTTAGTGTGTGTGTGTGTTATTGTGTGTTAGTGTGTGTTAGTGTGTGTTATTGTGTGTTAGTGTGTGTTATTGTGTGTTAGTGTGTGTGTGTTATTGTGTGTTAGTGTGTGTGTTATTGTGTGTTATTGTGTGTTAGTGTGTGTTATTGTGTGTTAGTGTGTGTTATTGTGTGTTAGTGTGTGTGTGTTATTGTGTGTTAGTGTGTGTGTTATTGTGTGTTAGTGTGTGTGTGTGTGTTATTGTGTGTTATTGTGTGTTACTGTGTGTTATTGTGTGTTATTGTGTGTGGTAGTGTGTGTTACTGTGTGTTAGTGTGTGTTATTGTGTGTTAGTGTGTGTTACTGTGTTAGTGTGTGTGTTAGTGTGTGAGAGGGAAATGTTGAATCACGTAATAAGCAATGATCTCTCTCTCTCTCTCTTTAGT
>NW_025743462.1:4706-6344 GCF_021292245.1 Micropterus dolomieu
GAGATCACAGGTCTTGTGAGGGACATTTTAAAGATTTTCTCCCCAGCTGATACCAACATTAGGCTTTTCAATGTTTATGTGTGTTATTGTGTGTGGTAGTGTGTGTTACTGTGTGTTAGTGTGTGTTATTGTGTGTTAGTGTGTGTTAGTTATTGTGTGTTAGTGTGTGTGTTATTGTGTGTTAGTGTGTGTGTGTGTGTTATTGTGTGTTATTGTGTGTTGCTGTGTGTTATTGTGTGTTATTGTGTGTGGTAGTGTGTGTTACTGTGTGTTAGTGTGTGTTATTGTGTGTTAGTGTGTGTTAGTGTGTGTGTGTGTTATTGTGTGTGTTACTGTGTGTTAGTGTGTGTTATTGTGTGTTATTGTGTGTTATTGTGTGTTAGTGTGTGTTAGTGTGTGTTAGTGTGTGTGTGTGTTATTGTGTGTGGTAGTGTGTGTTACTGTGTGTTAGTGTGTGTTATTGTGTGTTATTGTGTGTTAGTGTGTGTGTGTGTTATTGTGTGTGGTAGTGTGTGTTACTGTGTGTTAGTGTGTGTTATTGTGTGTTAGTGTGTGTTAGTGTGTGTTAGTGTGTGTTACTGTGTTACTGTGTGTTAGTGTGTGTTAGTGTGTGTTAGTGTGTGTTATTGTCTGTGTTATTGTGTGTTAGTGTGTGTTACTGTGTGTTACTGTGTGTTAGTGTGTGTTAGTGTGTGTGTGTTATTGTGTGTTAGTGTGTGTGTGTGTTAGTGTGTGTGTGTTATTGTGTGTTATTGTGTGTGTTACTGTGTGTGTTACTGTGTGTGTTATTGTGTGTTATTGTGTGTGTTAGTGTGTTATTGTGTGTTAGTGTGTATGTGTTAGTGTGTGTTATTGTGTGTTAGTGTGTGTGTTATTGTGTGTTAGTGTGTGTTATTGTGTGTTATTGTGTGTTATTGTGTGTTAGTGTGTGTGTGTTATTGTGTGTTAGTGTGTGTGTTATTGTGTGTTAGTGTGTGTGTGTGTTATTGTGTGTTACTGTGTGTTAGTGTGTGTTATTGTGTGTTAGTGTGTGTTACTGTGTTAGTGTGTGTGTTAGTGTGTGTGTTACTGTGTGTGTTATTGTGTGTGTTGGTGTGTGTTAGTGTGTGTGTTATTGTGTGTTAGTGTGTGTGTGTGTTATTGTGTGTTATTGTGTGTTACTGTGTGTTATTGTGTGTTACTGTGTGTTATTGTGTGTGGTAGTGTGTGTTACTGTGTGTTAGTGTGTGTTATTGTGTGTTATTGTGTGTTACTGTGTGTTATTGTGTGTTAGTGTGTGTTTTATTGTGTGTTAGTGTGTGTTATTGTGTGTTAGTGTGTGTTATTGTGTGTTAGTGTGTGTGTGTTATTGTGTGTTAGTGTGTGTGTTATTGTGTGTTAGTGTGTGTGTGTGTTATTGTGTGTTATTGTGTGTTACTGTGTGTTATTGTGTGTTACTGTGTGTTATTGTGTGTGTTATTGTGTGTGTTATTGTGTGTTAGTGTGTGTGTTATTGTGTGTTAGTGTGTGTGTGTGTTATTGTGTGTTATTGTGTGTTACTGTGTGTTATTGTGTGTTACTGTGTGTTATTGTGTGTGTTAGTGTGTGTTATTGTGTGTTAGTGTGTGTGTGAACTCCCTGAGTGTGCTTCAGGGTATG
>NW_025743462.1:6364-7548 GCF_021292245.1 Micropterus dolomieu
TTGTGTGTTAGTGTGTGTGTGTGTTATTGTGTGTTATTGTGTGTTACTGTGTGTTATTGTGTGTTACTGTGTGTTATTGTGTGTGGTAGTGTGTGTTACTGTGTGTTAGTGTGTGTTATTGTGTGTTAGTGTGTGTTACTGTGTTAGTGTGTGTGTTAGTGTGTGTGTTACTGTGTGTGTTATTGTGTGTGTTAGTGTGTGTTATTGTGTGTGTTAGTGTGTGTTATTGTGTGTGTTATTGTGTGTTAGTGTGTTATTGTGTGTGTTATTGTGTGTTACTGTGTTATTGTGTGTGTTAGTGTGTGTTATTGTGTGTGTTAGTGTGTGTTAGTGTGTGTGTTAGTGTGTTACTGTGTGTATTATTGTGTGTGTTAGTGTGTTATTGTGTGTTAGTGTGTATGTGTTAGTGTGTGTTATTGTGTGTTAGTGTGTGTGTTATTGTGTGTTAGTGTGGGTGTGTGTTATTGTGTGTTAGTGTGTGTTAGTGTGTGTTGTTGTGTGTTAGTGTGTGTTATTGTGTGTGTTATTGTGTGTTAGTGTGTGTTAGTGTGTGTTAGTGTGTGTGTTAGTGTGTTATTGTGTGTGTTAGTGTGTGTTATTGTGTGTTTTAGTGTGTGTGTTAGTGTGTTATTGTGTGTGTTAGTGTGTGTTATTGTGTGTGTTATCGTGTGTGTTACTGTGTGTGTTATTGTGTGTGTTACTGTGTGTGTTACTGTGTGTGTTATTGTGTGTGTTATTGTGTGTTATTGTGTGTGTTAGTGTGTGTTATTGTGTGTGTGTTATTGTGTGTGTTAGTGTGTGTTATTGTGTGTTAGTGTGTGTGTTATTGTGTGTTAGTGTGTGTGTTATTGTGTGTTAGTGTGTGTGTGTGTTATTGTGTGTTAGTGTGTGTTAGTGTGTGTTATTGTGTGTTACTGTGTGTTATTGTGTGTTAGTGTGTGTGTGTTATTGTGTGTTAGTGTGTGTTTTATTGTGTGTTAGTGTGTGTTATTGTGTGTTATTGTGTGTTATTGTGTGTTAGTGTGTGTGTGTTATTGTGTGTTAGTGTGTGTGTTATTGTGTGTTAGTGTGTGTGTGTGTTATTGTGTGTTATTGTGTGTTACTGTGTGTTATTGTGTGTTACTGTGTGTTATTGTGTGTGGTAGTGTGTGTTACTGTGTGTTAGTGTGTGTTATTGTGTGTTA
>NW_025743463.1:0-845 GCF_021292245.1 Micropterus dolomieu
GAGAAGAGAATTCAGAGACAGGTGCAAACCAGGTATTTTTAAAAATGATAATGATAATGTTTTTGGGGATTAAATCCTGCTTTCACCAGCCATCAGCCATCACCGATGGCATCATCTATTGTCCCAACCCCAGTGTGTGGATGCTACCACGGTACTTGATCAATAAAGGAGCTTCGAGGTTGAAAAGCCATTTGATCAGAAAAAAGCGAAGCTACCACCACACTACTGAGAAATGTAGTTAGACTTGTAACACTGCAGCTACATTAATCTCAACAAATTTAGTAGTTGTTGAGATGAACCATCAAACACTTCTATCCAGAGCTGGACTGGGACCAAAAAATTGGCCCTGGCATTGTTGGCTCAGGCGGCTCACCTAAATTGGTGAGACACTTCTCACTGATACACCATCCTTCCATATATAACATGTGTACCTACTGTACACAAACAAGCCGAGTGGTATGTGCCACGGATAAGTGCACCAGTGCAAGTGAATCAGTGTACTCATATGTTATAATCATCAACCTTAATTGAAGTAATCATCATCATTGTCACTACAGCATGGCACACATCCTACCCAAGGGCTTCACTTTGTGTTGAACAGTGGTGGGGACATTTAAGGGCTCAGATTAGGGGGGTGACGACACACCTTGCCCATGAGATGTGACATTGCACAAGATTGGGGTCACGAGAACAAGACAAGAATATATTTGAATACTATTTTGAGCATTAAACACTTAATTTCCTGCATTCTGGGGATATTTTCTGCACCAATTTATGGTGGAATGTCTTTATTTATGTAAAGGGAAGCACAAATTCAGTTGGCAAGTGATGATTCAGAATATAAA
>NW_025743463.1:865-3350 GCF_021292245.1 Micropterus dolomieu
GGGGCCAGAAACTCAAACGCAGACTAGAGAATGCACTGAAAGTGGTTTATTGAGCTCTAGGGGAGTCCTGGGAGAGGTTTGGGTGTGGTGGTCGCTCTGTGGGTCTGCAGCTCTGGTCCCAGAGTCTAGATGACTCCGTGGCCTAGGAGGGAATCCGCGTGGCGCAGGTCCTGGCTTCTGAAGGCGAGACAAAGAGAGAGAGCCATTAACAATGGTGCAAAGGTTCAGACAACGTACTGAAACTAAGGTTGACAAACTGGCTGGCGTGTCCATACGGATGAAGTACAACGATCCGGCGGGGACTGGAAGGTTGGCAGATCCTTTAAAGGCGTGTTGATTGCTGGCAGAGGCCCTGGTGTGCTGATTGCAGATGTGCTTCAGGTGGGAAAGTCTGGAGCTCAGAAACCACGCCCACCAGCAGTCTCAGGGCAACAGGCAGGCCAGGGTCACGACCGGGGGTTTGTGACATTTTCTGCACCAATTTATGGTGGAATGTCTTTATTTATGTAAAGGGAAGCACAAATTCAGTTGGCAAGTGATGATTCAGAATATAAAAATGTAATAGAATAATGCAGTAATCTGTAGCTTTTTTTTTTTAGCTTAAGTTACTTTTTTTGGACAACGCAGATGTTTCTTCTATGTTTTTATTGCATTGCTGGTTTTCAGAATAGTGCAAATAAACCTTTCTCAAAGCATTTTCATTTGTTAATTAACATTTCTTAACATTAACATTTTTAACAAATGCTTTCAAAAAGTGATGTGGACAACATCTGCCATTTCAAAAAGTGGTGGGGACATGTCCCCAGCGTCCCCAGTGTAAATGACACTATGACCCTCCCTGCTCCCTTCCTACAGGCTGAGCTACTCCATGCTTACCGCTTCACCTCCACTCTCCTCCTGCTAACATATCGATTATTTTGCGCATTTGGTGGCATCCATCTGAAGAATTTTTTATTTTATTTGGCCCACAACTCAAGAAACAGAAGGCAGAGGATGGGGGGGGGGTGTAAGAGATGTGATTGGGCCAGCCCAATGTCAGTATAGAAAATTACCCAATGTGCTGCGGTACATGCTTTATGGGCCGACCGTTAGTAAATAAATAAATAAAACCTAAATAAGTAATTTATGTTACACTGTTACAGAGACACATGCAGTGTGTTAGCTCTTGTTGTCTGTCCAAACCTGAGAGTGTCCAGTCTCCAGTGTGGATTCTCCAGTCCAGCAGACAGCAGCTTCACCCCTGACTCTCCTGGATGATTGTAGCTCAGGTCCAGCTCTCTCATATGGGAGGGGTTGGAGCTCAGAGCTGAGGCCAGAGAAGCACAGCCTTCCTCTGTGATCAGACAGCCTGACAGCCTGGAATCAGGAAAACATCATAAACTCTGTGTTTTAGAAAATCACATCTGCAGGAAAATCTTACAGACCATTTTCACTAACTGAACCTAAAACCAGATGAGGAGGATTTAAAATAAACAGCTTAATACTGACCTGAGAGTTTCCAGTGTACAGTGTGGACTCTTGAGTCCAGCAGACAGCAGCTTCACTCCTGAATCCTGCAGATTGTTGTTACTCAGGTCCAGCTCTCTCAGACTAGAGGACTGGGAGCTGAGAACTGAGGCCAGAGAAGCACAGCCTTCCTCTGTGATCAGACAGCCTGACAGCCTGGAATCAGGAAAACATCATAAACTCTGTGTTTTAGAAAATCATGTCAACAGGAAACTCCTACAGACCATTTCCACTAACTGAACCTAAAACCAGATGAGGAGGATTTAAACGAAACAGCTTATTACTGACCTGAGAGTTTCCAGTGTACAGTGTGGACTCTCGAGTCCGGCAGACAGCAGCTTCACTCCTGAATCCTGCAGGTTGTTGTTACTCAGGTCCAGCTCTCTCAGACTAGAGGACTGGGAGCTGAGAACTGAGGACAGAGCTTCACAGCTTCTCTCTGAGAGGTTACAGCCACTCAACCTGAAAAAGGATTAGCAATGAACACAAACTGAATGTTTTATTTGTCAAATATACAGTTTTAGAAATTGCACATCCATTTATCCACCTACAGAGCTTTGTTGGAGGCTTTGACCACTGGCAGCAGCCTCAGAAGAGCCTCCTCTGAAGCAGAGTATTTCTTCAGGTCAAATACGTCCAGATCTTTCTCTGATGACAGTAAGATGAAGACCAGAGCTGACCACTGAGCAGGAGAGAGTTTATCTGTGGAGAGACTTCCTGAACTCAGGTACTGTTGGATCTGTTCCACTAGAGAACGATCATTCAGTTCATTCAGACAGTGGAACAGATTGATGCTTCTCTCTGGAGACAGATTCTCACTGATCTTCTTCTTGATGTACTCAACTGTTTTCTGGTTGGTCTGTGAGCTACTTCCTGTCTGCGTCAGCAGACCTCGTAGGAGAGTCTGATTGGTCTGCAGTGAGAGACCCAGGAGGAAGCGGAGGAACAAGTCCAGGTGTCCATTTGGACTCTGTAAGGC
>NW_025743464.1:0-4786 GCF_021292245.1 Micropterus dolomieu
GACTCTGCAGTCTACTTACATCTGAAGGACAGAGGACACTCGTTTGAGGACCACCAGGTGCACATTTTAGACAGAGAAGATGGATGGTTTGAAAGAGGCGTCAAGGAAGCATCTACACCAGGGTTGAGAAGCCGTCATTGAACAGAGGAGGGGGTCTACGCCACCACTTATCCCCCACTTACAATGCTGTCCTTTCATCACTTCCCAGGAAACTCAACAAACGTAACCTATTGGCCTCAGGTGAAGATACCAACGATGGTCGTTCAGTCTTGGCCACAGGGAGTCTTAACGACTGTAACGACTGTCGTCACAGCAACAAGGAACACTAACGAACCAGCGGTATCGATGACCCGGGCCAACGACCCCACTGAGGTTAAATAGCTGAGTTTCCCTGCCAGTCAGTCAGAACTAAAGAAGTCCTTTGGATGAGGGACGAAACGTCTTCCAGTATCTTCAACCAAGTCCAGTTGCCCTTGATTTTAACCTTCGTTGGAAAACTACCCAATAGTTTTTACAAGCAGAGCTGAAATGATTGTTTTTTAAAATGATTAGCTGTTTGACAGAAAATAATTTGGCAGCTATATTTAAGTTAAGCTAATAGGCCAAAGTTTTCATGGTTAAACTTCACATATGAGTATTTGCTGCTTTTTTCTTTATCGATTTACCTTTCTTTGTACTTTTTTGAGGTTTTGACTCTTGGTTGGACATGAAAAGCATTGTGAAATTGCCGCTTTGGGCTCTGGGTGGTATTTCTTACTATTTTCAGATTTTTTACAAACCAAACAACCAGGTTAACCCATAATGGAAATAATAGCTGTTTGCAGCCGATACAAAATATTTGAAATTGAGCTCCACCGTAACAACTACAACAGTAGAATCCTGCTTTTACACGAATACATGAGAAATAATAACAATAATATAGGAATATATAATAATATAACAGTCACAGGACATATTTCATAGTGTGATATTAGTACTTTTAGTGAATTAAAGTATCTGAATACTTTCTCCACCGCTAAAATAAATAAACTTAAATCTGTGTTACTGTGTTTATCTTTTGACCTTCACATCTTTATTCCTTCTCACAGAGATGTTTAATTATTTCTTGTGTGGCGCATGCGCAGTCTTGTTTAAATCTCAGCCAATCCTCTATGGGGAACAGCACAGTCTCATTTACATCAAGCGCATACAAATGTGCCGCCTCATCGCTTCAGACTTATTCGTTGAGAACTATTACGAAGTTGAAGATGCCTGATCCAGTTAAGGCTCCGAAGAAGGGCTCAAAGAAAGCCGTCTCTAAGAGCGTCTCCAAGACCGGCAAGAAGAAGAGGAAGACCAGGAAGGAGAGCTACGCCATCTACGTGTACAAGGTCCTGAAGCAGGTCCACCCCGACACCGGCATCTCGTCCAAGGCCATGCTGATCATGAACTCGTTCGTGAGCGACATCTTTGAGCGCATCGCCGGCGAGTCCTCCCGTCTGGCTCACTACAACAAGCGCTCCACCATCACCTCCAGGGAGATCCAGACCGCCGTCCGTCTGCTGCTGCCCGGTGAGCTGGCCAAGCACGCCGTGTCTGAAGGCACCAAGGCCGTGACCAAGTACACCAGCTCCAAGTAAACCCGCTGTTACACCCAGCAACACAAAGGCCCTTTTCAGGGCCACCACCATTTCAACTGAGAGCTTTTATTCCTACTGAAATCGCCTAATAACTACCCAAAGTGTTTATTACTAATTCTGTGCGGTACCACTTCATTTCTTTCAATACAAACTAATGTCCAAGCAGGTATTGCTGATATCAGTACTACATATCTTCTTTATAGTGACCTCTTTTCTGTGTATGAGATAAATAAGAAGTAGGCTGTAGACTTGCCAATTCAAACTAATGTCATATACAAAAATATCCTGAACTGCTGCTTCACAACATCATTCTATTTTTGGACTTAATCTCAGATGTTTAATGAAGTATTTCACTGTCTCTGCACACCCACTACTTCAACTGAGGGCTTTATTCCTACTGATTCACTTAATGATTATTTAATTACACTCATATCTCATGAAACTCAGCTCAGACTTGCTTTATTTCTTGGGTGTCAATCATATAACATCAAGTTGACCAACACCTGAGGTCTCTTACATGGGCTCCTCCATATTTGGCCTACATGCTTTTCTCTAAAACCGTGTTTGGTTTATGTTTTTTCCTAATTTTTCATGACTCAGCAAGACTCATTGCTCCAAAGGTGTGCAACCTCTCAAATGCATAACAATTGCTACATATCAAGGTCAACTATTTGATAAATGTGACAGATCAGTAACTACAGGTGTCACGTCAACAATAAGGTCTCAGATGTATAATTGCGTCAAAACCACTGACTAGCCTATCGGGCCTATAGGTATTAAAAAAGTTGATTAACATAATCAGAAATGCAGTCACAGATTTTTCCCTCCTCAGTGAACAGCCTCTTTGTCAAAAGTCAAGTTGGCCAGTTACCATTATGGATTTACCAGTTTTTAAAGAGTCTGTTCACGGAACAAAAGTAATTTGTGAAAATGAAAATTTTAAGCACTGATATGGTAATTTATCCTAAGATAATTTAAAGTCCGTCCCTCACGGTGTCTGCTTAGAGAGATTCTGGCCCTTGAACAAAAGTAGGCTAGTTAAAAATCCCTGTTCCGATCAGAAACAATGTCCTATGGAAACAGTGAATTCTCAGGAGACACAATAAGAAAAGTACTGACGATAATCTAAAGACAAAACAAAGTTAATGCAGCAGAATACTTTAAGTGTGGGCTTGTAGATAAGTGGCCATATACATGATGAGTCTTCATATTGTCTAATCATATCGACTAATCCAAATCATCTTCTCCTGTAAATGTGACCAGGTTCGTGGCAGATCTTCATTTTGTGTCTGAATGTTGTCAGAATCAAATCTTCAGGCTCGACTTCCATCCAGTTGTTAAATAATAAATGTTTCTCCCCGTCGGGGAATCGAACCCCGGTCTTCCGCGTGACAGGCGGAGATACTGTCCACTATACTAACGAGGAAGGTGCAACAGTGCGTCCTCGAGGAAAAGCAGATTCATGGAGCTTGAAACAGCTGAATATGATTCATCAGCAACATTAGCTTGTTTTTTAACCGCTTCATCTCCTGTCTGTTTATGGAGCTGCTGAAGGAGAATTACCAACTTAATCTGATCAAGTCCTGTGTGCACTTTACTCTTTATAACACACTCTTCTCCCCAACTATATACCTATTTATATATTTAAATAACTTTTATACATCTGGGACAGAGCCTATAGTCTGACTTCATTTTTTACAACAACAAAGACCATTTTATTATGATGTAGAATAATATTATCTGTATTACAAACAGGAAACCTACAGAGTGTCGTACAGAATATAAAGGCAGCTGAAACCGATTTGTTATTTTTTGGATGATATAAATAAATCTGATGGTGGATTTTGAACCTGTGTGTGAATTTGATCATTAATAACCTTTGATTTGCTGAATCTGATTTTCTGAGCTTGCAAGTTGTTAAAGAGAGACATTTCTCCCTAAATCCAACCCAATATAACCCCAATAATCACATTTACACACCTGTTTTCATGTAAATCAAATAATTTAACTATTAAACGCATAACAAGGTTTTAACCTTAAAACAATAATATGATCATGAACATCATACTTTTTTTTTTAAACATTGATTCCACCCAAAATATTTAGATTTTAATTACTTTATGCTTAAAGATTTTACCTCTTTTACCTCTTTTACAAAGAACAGATTTATAGCAGATATTTGTTTCATCAATCACTCTCAATAATTTATGTAAGCCCATAAACAATCAAAAACAACATAAAGTCTGTTAAATCACATTGATTTTAATATTTTCCATGTTTAAGTCATATTTAGATGAGTCTAAAAATATATTTGCCTATAGAGAGACCCATTATATGTAACTTAAATAAAAAATAAAAGGAAGCTCTTATGTCCCAAATTTTTCAAATAAAACACAAAGCTGATAATGAAACCTCGGTGTCCTTGATTTTAGATTAATGGCCTGAATTCAGATGACAATTACCAAGAAAATATTTTAATAATAGGAATAAAAGTTATATTGTAGATGTATATATACAGTGGGTACGGAGAGTATTCAGACCCCTTTAAATTTTTCACTCTTTGTTTCATTGCAGCCATTTTCCAAAAATCAAAAAAGTTCATTTTATTTCTCAGTAATGCACACTCAGCACCCCATCTTGACAGAAAAAAACAGAAATGTAGAAATTTTTGCAAATTTATTAAAAAAGAAAAACTGAAATATCACATGGTCATAAGTATTCAGACCCTTTGCTCAGTATTTAGTAGAAGCACCCTTTTGATCTAATACAGCCATGAGTCGTTTTGGGAAAGATGCAACAAGTTTTTCACATCTGGATTTGGGTATCCTCTGCCATTCCTCCTTGCAGATCCTCTCCAGTTCTGTCAGGTTGGATGGTAAACGTTGGTGGACAGCCATTTTCAGGTCTCTCCAGAGATGCTCAATTGGGTTTAAGTCAGGGCTCTGGCTGGGCCATTCAAGAACAGCCACGGAGTTGTTGTGAAGCCACTCCTTCGTTATTTTAGCGGTGTGCTTAGGGTCATTGCCGTGTTGGAAGGTAAACCTTCGGCCCAGTCTGAGGTCCAGAGCACTCTGGAAAAGGTTTTCGTCCAGGATATCCCTGTACTTGGCCGCATTCATCTTTCCCTCGATTGCAACCGGTCGTCCTGTCCCTGCAGCTGAAAAACA
>NW_025743465.1:0-8825 GCF_021292245.1 Micropterus dolomieu
GGTACAGCTAGTAGGCCTTGGTCTGAAGATCTTGGTGGCCTAGTGGTGGTATACAGGTGCATCAGGTCTGAGATGTACCCAGGTGCCTGACCATGCAGTGCTCTGTATGTTAAAGTGAGCACTTTGAATTGAATCCTGACTTTAACAGGAAGCCAATGTAATGAGGACAGAATGGGTGTTATGAGAGTTTGGACCTGGTTAGCAGCCTTGCAGCAGCTTTTTGGACCATAGAAAGTAGCCAGGCAGAAATGGCACTAAATAGTAGGAGGGACCAAGGTATTAACACATTTACAAATATATATTCATACAAACTACTATTCTACTAGATAAAACAAGGCTGAAAGCTATGTCTCTCTGATTGTATCTATGCAATGAGTGGAGGATGTGCATTGTCATTCAGAAGAGATAAGTCTCCTCTCCTGCCCAGAAGGGAGTCATGTTCATTTAATTGCAGTGGGCAGGAGTGACTCTCTTATTACTGTGAGGCTGAAGGTTAGTTAGTGTAGAGGATGCGTTGTCCATCATTCTGAGCAGTTTGTGCTGCATCCCTCCATCCTGCAGAGGTTGCAGGGCAGCACAGAGCCTCTTGTTCAGCTTCTTAGTGTCACTGGCTCTGATGCTGCTGCCAATGTCAATATGGACCAAAGTCTGTGAGGAATGTTTCACCTTGTTGAAAGTATGCCACACAGAATTAAGGCACTCTAATATTTTCTTTTTCCTTTTGTATGTTGCAATGCACTTATTGTATTTTCACTTTTTTTTCGAAAGAAAGAAAGAAAATTAGGAAACTCAGCGGTTTAACCTCTGTCTGGTTGTTTGCCAAGATCATTGATACCGTTGGTTCCTTAAAGGTTCAGTGTGTAATATTTCTGAGGATCTATTGACAGAAATGCAACATGAGATCCATAACTATGTTTTCAGTGGTGTATAAAGACCTTACATAATGAACCATTATGTTTTTATTACCTACCTTTATTACCCTCCTATGGAGGTTGCTGTATTTTGTTGTCATGTTTCTACAATAGCCTACAACGGACAAACAGCGCTACAGAGCGTGTTTCATTATCACGGCATTCTTCTTCTCCTTGTTTAATTCCGACAGTGTACACGCCCGTCTACATTGAATGCAGAGAAGTGACATCTGGACAAATGAATGAGCACACGTGTTATTTAGTACGAGAGCAACAGCCTGTGGATTTATACCATGCAGCCAGACAAACCGGGACAGATACAAACAGCTGATGGCAAAAATTACTTATATTGTGGATTTTCCCAGATGGAAGACTATAATGTGGGGCAGATGTTTTCAAAGCGGTGCTGAAGTTGTCTGTTTTCTGCTGGACAGGTAATTAACTTAAGTTTGTCAGACTTTAGTGATGCAAATGAAAACTGTTGTTTGATATCTTTAGCTTGAAGCTGGCCATAATCACAGAGAGAGGTGAGGTGTTTCTCCTATTTCATGTTGCTTATTTATTCTCCAGCCTGTGGTTTGGCTTTACCGGTTATGTTAGCGAGACAATCAGCTGATCAGTAACTTTAACTGGCAATAAAACCATAACGTTAGCTGAGAGCATGGAAGCATCAGCCAGATAGTTTTACTGCGCTGTGCTTTGGCTTGTGGTGTAAAATATGTAGTTGGATTAATTTCATGTAGTTACTCTCTCTCCAGCCTCTGTTTTGGTTTTGTCAGTTACCTTAGTGAGACAATCAGCTGATCACTTATTGGCAATAAAAGAAGGAAACTTCCAGCATCGAAGCTCAGATCAGCCAGCTAAACTTTTACTGCGCTGGTAGGAAAAATATGTAGTTGGATGTAATGTAATGTAATTTCATGTAGTTCTTGTCCAGCCTCTGTTATGGCTTTGTTACGTGGACAGAAACGTGCCTTACTTTCGTGAGACAAACATCTGATGAATATTATTGGCAATAAAACGGTAACAGCAGGGAAGCTCAGATCAGCAGCTAAGCTTTACATTTTACTGCCCTAGTGGAAAACATGCATTTCTTTTTACTGCTAATAGTGATATATACATTTAAATTTATTCAATTAGTTGACACTTTTATCCAAAGCAACTTACAATTGCTATATATGTCAGAAGTCGCACGCCTCTGGAGCAACTAGGGGTTTAGTGTCTTGCCCACACCAAATGCAAGCATCTTATTTATGTGCCATCAACACCCCTATGTATATGATATGTAACAAGACCGTGTGCCTATCAAGTGAGCAATAATAAATACTTGGATATTACTTCCCCACTGTACACACAAATGTGTAATTTTGTACTTTCACATGCTAAATGCCCATTAAAAACGTTGCACTGTTTTACCACAAGCTGAAATTATGGCTGTCAGTACTACTTTGTGTTTCTGTTGTATTTTAAAAAAATTAAAAAGACATTTTGGTAAGATTGGCTGATTGCTTTTCTAATTAAGGCAAGGTAAGTTTATTTTTATAGCACATTTCAACAACAAGGTAATTCAAAGTGCTTTACATAAAACATAAAAGCTACAGGAAAATATAAAAAGTTTAAAAGCAACATACGGAAATTGAAAAAAAAACCCCATTAAAATATAATAAAAGTTACAGTGCAATGTACAATCAGGGTTGAAAGAGTTAAATGGAAAATAAAAACAGGCTGTGGAAATGAGCAAATAATGAGTTACAATTATTTTGAAAAGAGAATAAACAGAGAAGTACACTTAATCTACTCTCTCTAGCTAGTCTGTACTCAGGTCCATAGCAATCTTTGGGTCCACTGAAACTCCAAAAACCCTCGGACACTACAGAGAAACCAGGACATGTCTGTCCGCAAGCCACTTTGATCCAGTTATACTCTGGACCCACCTTCGCGTTTACAGTTGGACAGAGAATCCTGCAAATCACTCGGGTGCAAGATTTAAGACCACTTCCTTCACTCTGTTCAATCTCACTTCCATTATCTTTTCACTCAATTACCTACTAATTTCTCACCGTGTAAATATTTAATAAAAAGCTAAAAATAAAGAAAAAGAGAACAGGACAGTAAAAGTTACAGTGCAGTGTAAGTTATCAATAAAAAGAAAAATCTTAAATATTTAATTAAAAGCAATGGTAAAAAGAAAAGTCTTCAGTCTTAATTTAAAAGAACTGACAGTTTCAGCAGACCTGCAGTTATCTATGAGTTTGTTCCAGATATACGGAGCATAATAACTGAACGCTGCTTCTCCTTGTTTAGTTTTGACTCTGGGGACAGAAAGCAGACCTGATCCCAGACCACCTGAGAGGTCTGGATGGTTCATAACGAAGCAGAAGATCAGAAATGTATTTTTGCCCTAAACCATTTAGTGCTTTATAAACTAACAGCAGGATTTTGAAATCAATTCTTTGACATAGAGGAAGCCAATGTAAAGACCTCAGAACTGGAGTGATGTGATCCACCTTTTTGGTCTTATTGAGGACTCGAGCAGCAGCGTTCTGAATCAGCTGCAGATGTCTGATGGATTTCTTAGGGAGCCCTGTAAGGACATCGTTACAGTAGTCGAGTCGACTGAAGATAAATGCATGGATAAGTTTTTCCAGGTCCTGCTGAGACATAAGTCCTTTAATCCTTGATATATTCTTCAGGTGATAGTAGGCTGACTTTGTAATTGTCTTAATGTGGCTCCTCAAATTCAGGTCTGAGTCCATGACTACACCAAGATTTAAAGCAAAGTGAGAGGAGCCTTGATCCTCACCCGACAATGCCTTTGTAAACTTCATGTATGATGTGGTTTATAATGGACTGTGGTGCAGAAACAGTGAGGCTTACATTGTCCTGGTATCTGTCAGTGGTTGTACTTGATGCACTAGAAGTGATAGTGTTTGAGATGTTCTTCATTTTCTTTGGTATGTTAGTCCAGATGAGCCAACCCTCCCAAGATGTAAAATAATGTATTACAGGAGAATAAGACATCATGTAGCACTTCATTTCTTCATGTGGCTGTTGTTTATTAATGAACAAGTAACAATAATATTTTGTTTTAAAACATATGGTTTTACTGAATAATTAAGTAAATATCATATATAAATATATCTATATAATGAAACCTCAATCTTGACTGGCACTCTCTGCTATCTCATAGATGACATCTTTGTCCTGTCTGAGGCACCATAGCTACAACTTGCTTGGAAAAGGGAGGGGGAGTGCAATTCGCAACCCTCATCCCTAGATGTCACTAAAACTTAAAAGAACCACCTGTGGCCAAGTCTGAATGACCATCGACCAAATAGTTGAGTTTCCCTACTAGTCATTTCAGAACTGAAAAAGTCTCTTGGATGATGCCCTTGATTTTAACCTTCTTTGGATAACTATGACCAAGATGACTGAGAATCTTCACTGACATCAAAAGAAAGAAAGAACTTCTGGAAGTTTACAACTCAAATGAGGAATCTCTTTTAAAGACACTGTGAATAATTTTGTACAAAGTTCATTGACAAATTTATTACATGAACCTGAAAGATTTCTGGAACTATGTACAGACTCAAGTGATCTGTTCTCTTACATGAGGAGACTGTCCTTTCTACAGAGACACTGAGGAACCAGATCTGGACCAGGACCTGAACCCAAAGCCAGGATAAAGAGGTTCAGTGAATGTCGTGTTGAAGGTGTGGAGGTGGATCAGTGTGTCAGAGGAGACTCTGTAGAAGGACAGAGTGCCAGCAGGATAGTCCACATACACTGCTATTCTGTTAGAGGACGAGGATGGAGGGGATATTGAACTCTTATTGTGCCACACTGAGTAAGCATCATCAGAGCAGACCAGACTCCAGGACTGATCATTCTCTCCAAACACACAATCATCTCTGGCTCCTCTCCTTCTGATTCCTCTGTAACTCACTGATATTTTGACTCTTCCTCTCCTCTCGACCTCCCAGTAACAGCGACCAGCCAGACTATTTGTACAAAGCAGCTGAGGCCACTTGTCAAATCTGTCTGGATGATCAGGATATGACTGATCTTGCTCCACATACATGGCCTTCCTGTTGTTGTCAGACAGTTTGATGTTTCTGTGTACTGTGTTTGTGTCGACTGTGAGTTCACAGGAATCTAATGGAGACACAATACAGCTGCAGTTATTGATCTATCATCTGTTCATTGATTCACACTTTAAAGATCACATTAGAGACTTGAAGATGGCTGAATATGTGCTGCTTTGTTTTTATGAATCAAATGGAAAAACACTTACACTTCCTCAGACCTGGTCTCAACCATCGGACTCCACCAGGCTCCACCCTGAAAGGAGGAGGGAGGTCAGACCAGCACATTGTCTTGTAGCATCTAATGTCGTGTAAAAAATTCAAGACTTGGGCCAGATAAGAAAGCTAGAACTTTTACCAACATTTTTATTATCAACAAAAACATACACCAATTAGAATACAAAAGTTCCACCAGAGTGTGACAGAGATCGGTGCAAAAAAAGAGCCCCATTCTGTTACCAGAACAGAGACCCGAGTCGACATGACGTCAACCATGTCGTTTGACTGACTTTCACCTCCTTTTGGACCTCCTTTTATAGCTCTGTTTCTTGGCTTCACATCATCTCTTGTCTCTCTTTCCTGCTGCACCTGAGTCTGGGAAATTCCCAGATTTTCATGTGCCTCAGCATTTTCAGCATGTGGTGGGGAAGTCTCTGACCGTCCTGCTCCTCCTCTCTGTCCTTTTCATGGCCTCCGCTGATCATACTATTTCATCCATAACCTGACTTTGTGGAATAAACTGGTGTTGTTTGTGCTTTGTGCTAGAAGCAGGACATTCTTACTGTGATGGGCTATATTGATGTATGTTTTGTAACACAACTTTCACAAAATCTGCTTCTGCATTTTCCTTTGCAGGTGTTTTTGATGCTATCTTGCTATCTCACTGTGCTCCCCTCCTCTGCTCCCAAAGCACACGTGCTTGGTCACTCACACACACACACACACACACACACACTCACAGAGTCTGGGCAGTTAGTTACAGAAAGGAGCACAAACACTCAGAGCTGTAGAGTTTTAACACTGTGATCTAACTTTACACTATAAAATAACACTTTAAATTATGAAAATGTAGACCACCATTGCTCTAGTAATTAATGATAACAATTTAGGCTATAATGCTCTAAAATAAGTCACAACACATCAAACATGGACATTTCATTCCTTTAATACACATACACAATGTGCATCTGGCTTGCTTCTCCCTGCTCCACCTAAAACTCTTCACCTCTGCCACTGTCCCCCTACACTGGGAGTGACTCACAGGATGTTGGTGTGTGTGAAAGAGGCGGACAACATCTGATAAGACACACAAACCTGTTTTTGGATCATCACAGCTTCATTAAGAGTGACACATCAAAAGCAGTCCTTGTTCCAGACCTCTGCCAGAAACCCAAGTGACAGAGACTCCGAGACAGTTTCCCTCCAAAACCTCACAAGTATCAGAAAACCTCTTTCTGATAGAAACAGCATAATTTCTTGTGTTGGGAGGTTTTGTGCATGCTCACGTTGCTATGGTTTGGTGTTGAATTGATCTCTGTAATATACATTACAGCAATCATAATTACTGACAGGATCACTTGTGTTTCCACTGCGCTGCACTGGTCATGTTTGATGGCATTAAAAGCAAAAATAATGATACTACTCAAAGATTTATATCTGCTGTAACAAACATTACATGACCAAATGTGAGTCCAGGAACATCTGTAAAAAAAAGCTAGAACTTTAGTGTGGGTGACAAGACTCCCCTGGTCGTTGCCCCTTCAACACAAAACTAGAATTGATTTGTCCACTTCTCCTATCGTCACTCGTAACTCTTGGCTTCATGCTGCCTATCCTGAAATGAACTGGAGATGGAGGAATGAAACAGTAAAGACTTGCAGTAACTTCTCCAGCTTGCACCGTGTCAGCCTCTCGGATGGTCTGGCCAAATGAACCAACCTCCCAACACTGAACCATCTCCAGCAGAGACAGATAGTTTATCGCTCCTCTCCTGTGTGAGCCTGACTCATTTAGCTCAGCCCTCCATGTGGGATTGACAACTCTACCTAAACAAAATGCACTTTTTGCCAGACATCCACATTAAAAGCTGCATCCAGCAGCACCATCTGGCCCAATACTTGGCCTGCATTAAAGCTGAACGCTGCTTAAGCTGCAAGAAACCGCCTCCAGACTGACATGCTGCCATAAATAGCAGTTCATTTATCATGTGATGCTCTTGGGACACTCCAAAGTCTTCGTACCTGAAATAGTCTCATTCAGGTGTCATAGATATATCATAATTAAACCTTGCTTCATCGTGCCATTTCCTCATTTGAATACTTATATTATAATTTGCTTCATTCATTGGTCGAGAGAGAGTTTCACAGACAATTTATTATATACATATTTATACTACGTGTGTGCTCCTTCTCTTTGTGTTCAACGATGGTGTGAAACCATTAGAGGCCTTAAACGTTTGTCGAAGCTTTTGAAAATATTGAAACAGATATTTTGAAAATTTGACATTGAAAACAGATTTTAAAAACACTGATCACTCATCACAAAAAAATTACTGTGATTGGTGCTTATGTAGTTTTAAACCAGGGACAGATTCACAATCCACCAGCAGTACCCAAACAACCCACACCTAATGTAAACAATACTACTGAACAGTATTAACGCATAGGCTACGCCGTCGATTCGATTCAGAAGTTTAAATCACACTTTACAATCACTTTAATAAAACAGAACAAGGGGAACGTGTTGCTCTCAGGAGGAGGCTAGGAGCACATACTGGTACACTGACTGTGCAGTGGAAATCTGCATCCACTGCATGTGCTCTTTCCACAACATGGAGGAGAAACTAGTTTAAATGAGTGTATTAGTATAATATTATTATAATAACATTAGATAAAAAGTTACATTTTAAATCTAATAGTATACTGTTAGCATGTTAATATATTAATGATTTAATTTTACTGTATGTATTGTAATTTTATGTAATAATATACTATATAGCTCACCACAGGTATAAGTGTCCAGTAGTTTTCATTCATTAAGATGAACCATTCATACAGGAGGAGTTAAACATGCAGGCTGTGATTGGTCAGCTGACGAAAAGTGAAACTGACGAGCACATCTATTTTATGAAAAGTTTAACATGTTTCAAGAAAAGGCACCTGATATAGCTAAATAGCCAGCTAGTGAAACCCACAACCTCTGTATCTTCTCTCTGCTGTCTTCTTGACCTGCCCTCAACTGGCACCGACTTATCTCTAAACTCAGGAACCTTAGAAACAGCTGTAATACCAGATATATGTTTAGACTGTTTTGCTTCCCTCAATCTATACCAACTAACTTCAATAATTTCTTCATCTAAACCATCAACCTGCCTCTTAGACCCCATCCCGACTAGGCTGCTTAAAGAGGTTTTACCCTTAGTCAGCACCTCTATACTAGATATGATCAATCTATCAACAGGCTATGTACCACAGTACTTTAAAGTAGCTGTAATTAAACCTCTTCTGAAAAAGCCCAAACTTGATCCAGATGTTTTAGTCAACTATAGACCTATATCTAACCTTCCATTTCTCTCTAAGGTTCTGGAGAAAGCAGTTGCTAAACAGCTGTGTGACTTTCTACAGAGCAATAGTTTATTTGAGGATTTTCAGTCAGGATTTAGAGCTCATCATAGCACAGAGACAGCACTGGTGAAAATTACTAACGACCTCCTTATTGCATCAGACAAAGGACTTGTCTCTGTACTGGTTTTATTAGATCTTAGTGCTGCATTTGATACCATTGACCATCAGATCCTATTGCAGAGACTGGAATATTTCATTGGCATTAA
>NW_025743466.1:0-62828 GCF_021292245.1 Micropterus dolomieu
TTAGGCTTCTGAGTTTGAGTCGTCACTCTTTTAAAGCTCACCACTTTGGTGAAAGTAGCAGTATTCCAGTATTCCCAGTGCTCTTTAGTTCTCTCTAAGTTGTGGGCTTTGTATCCTGTTGGCTGTCTCTCGGTGTGTGCCTCTGTCCTCAGCAAGAAAAAATTAAAACAATGTTTCCTGGTGTATTTCTTGTAAGTGCGAGAGGTTGGCTTGTCAAGAAGAACTGTACCAACCAGGAGTGGCTTGTTTTTGAAAGCATTCCTTTTCCAATTGCTCAGTAGATTTTAAAGTTTCAGTTTCACTCATTCACTAAAAGATCACTAAACCATGTTGTCTGACTGTCAGGTGGGAGAAACTCGGAGTTGATCAAAATGTTAAAACGTCTCCTTATGTTATCACCTGTTCTCCCAGAATTCAAGTTTTACGAGCATTAGTGGGTGTTAATCAAAAATGAGTTTGCCCTGGATTTTGCCTCCCATACAAATGCCCTACCTTCCAGGTGGAGGTTGTTGTGGCAAGGTTGCAGACACTACTGCAGTTTTGGGGCAAAAAAACCAACTTGTTGATCAAAGCATTACAGAGCTCTACAAATTTATTGAGCTTAGAGGTTCATTGCTAAGATTGGAAATGGTAACGTTATGTTTTTCTTTGTCAAACATCAATTGTCTATCAAGGAAGTTACATTTGGCAGACGCTTTTATCCAAAGTGACTTACATTTGAGGAACACAATGGCCGAGAAGGAACATAAGCTTGTAGTTTAGGCAGATGGGTGGAGACCCAGTAGTCACTCTGTATGCAAGCATTAGTAACTTGAATTTGATTCGTGAGGCCTCAGGTAGCCAGTGGAGGTCGCTGAGTACTTTTGGGTTGATCAAAAAACAGACGTGCTGCTGCGTTCTGAACCATTTGTAGTTGTTTTAATGCACAAGCTGGAAGATCTGCTAGGAGGGCATTGCAATAGTCGAGGCGTGAGATAACCATGGCCTTTACCAGAAGCTTGGGTGGCGTGCTGAGTGAGGTAGGGCCTGAACTTCCCTACCTCACACTTCTAACAAGAAGTGCTAATCTTTTTTATTCTGATCAAGGGCACAAGTAGTTTCGTCTAAACGCAAAAACACCCACCAGTATTAAATCTGAACATATTCGCCCATATAATATGTTATCAAGAATTTTGGACTGCAGTAAACCGACTGTTGCCACCGGCTGTCTGTTGATTCCCCTCTGATTTTGCTGCTGACGTTAGGCTCAGCAAACTCTTGTGCATTCTGTATGCTGCTCTACACTTCACCACTTCAGGAGTGAAGTCCAGGAAAATACCAATCCTCTGCCCACTGTAGTGCAGATCTTTCACTTCGGCAGCTCGTTTAAGGACTGTTGTTATATATATATATATAATATGTAGCCATGATGTGAGGCTATGAGGGTCCATGCCTTTTTCAGACCCTACCATCAACCCTGCAATCCTTACATTCTGCCTTCTGGAGCGCCCTTCCAGGTCTGTACATTTATCTGTAAGATGATTCATTTCTGTACGCAGATGTTTCACCTCTGACTGGAGCTTGGCTATTTCACCTGAATAAGTCTTTAAGATTCTTAATAGTTGACTTATGTTGGGCACTCGTGTTTTGCAGGGCTAAGAGAGCAGCCTGAGACTCTATTTTAAAGGAGACCTATTATACTGCTTTTCCAGTCTGTCACAGTACTTCTGTGACTCCTGTGTGGCAGCTTTGCATGATTCAAAGTTCAAAAAAATAATTGTCTGTCTTAGCCTGGCTCTTCATGTAGGCCTTCAATTCAGCCTCTGTCTGAAACAAGCTGTAGATGCTCCTGTCTCTTTAAGGCTCCCCCTCTCAAAGCCCCCTGTCTTCTCATTGGCCAAGACCTGAAGCATGTTGGGCGGTACAGCTAGACTGAGCGTTGCTGTGCTGTTGCTGTGGGAGCAAATGACCATATATGGAACCCGGCTCCGTCTGGCTCCGTGTGTCGTAGAACGGAGCCGTTGGTAGAAAAAGCATTGTACATAAGTCATAAAATGTGGAAAAGCATAATAGGTCTCTTAAGTGTAGAGATTTCTTCCCTGATGGTGAAACCGATCTCTGAGACCTGGGTGTCAAAAGTCAGGCATATCTCAGTTTTAGTGTTTAAAGGTCATAAGTTATATAATATAATTATATAACTTTGGTGGGATAATTATTTGAGTTTTAAGTTTTAAACCACATTTAACCAATTTTTGCAAGAGCTATCAGGGTATGTGACCTTCCAGCTCATGGTTTACTAGCGCCGCTGTCATGCAACTTCTAAGTAGACAGTATGCATCAAACAGGCAGCAAGGCTCAAATCTTATCCCTCAAGTGATTGTGGCGGTGAGTCTAAAGTATACTGTGAAGTTAGTAGCCCAACCCAAACACAGTGACAGCAACTCAAATACGTGTAAACAGTGAGTGTCAATTGCCAATACGCCAACATGGTGATTACAGGCACAACATGTATTTTCAGGCTCTGACAAACAGAAACAAATGGCAGTGTGTTGGAGGAATAATACTTTATTCAGTAGCAGATACTAGATTATATATATAACAAATATTAACTTCATACATAAATAGAGATACATAAACATACAAATATGTCATATCTACAAACTTGGCACTGCAGACACTGTTGGTTTGAATCAGAGACACTTTAAATATCCCCTCGTCTAAACTAATCACTCTTTTTAAAACTTCATGATTCTCAGTTATTTAGCAATTTAAGTTTGTAATTATAATGATGTGATTTCAAGAAATTAGGAAATGCCCAGCTGGGATTCAGTCATGTCAATTACCAGAAACATTGCAAAAATTACAGAGTTATAAAATAATTGTAATTACACATATGTAGATGCAGACATTTATTTCCTTTCTTCACTCATGAATAAAAACTACCTTGTGCTCCCCAAGAAGCCAGGTGTGTAATTATTTGTACTTGCAGGTCTAGTTGTTTTTCATTTTTTTATTTTCTCAAGAACGAGAATGTCATGAAAATACATTTTTATGCTGCATTATTGGGTGTCAGTGCATTTCGCCAAACAATATGAGGCTTGGTGACCTTCGTATTGGTACAAAGCTCGTAGGAAAAGGAAATTATGTGTAGATAGTATTAGAATGTAGTTTGTATCTTGGAGGGGTTTAACACAGAAAAGGGAGGCTTGGTTAAGTTCACAATGAACGAGAAGAGCAAGATTTACTGTAGATTGTTAGTGTTGGAATGTGGCCTTGCCCTTGGTGAAATTTAAAACATTTAGGTATGAGTTCAGAGGCTGTGTGTACTTTACCTGACTTTACATCCAGAAGGCAAGTACAAAAAGTTAAATGCAAGAATCTGTGGCATTATTCATGTAAGAGTGCAAATTACTCAGCTAAAGAACGATTTAGGGCCGAAACTAACAACTGATTACCGGTTTAATCGACTAATTTTTTCAGCAGTAAAATGGTGGAGTGTGTTTCATGTGGCTAATGATAAGTCCGTTATCAGTTTGTAAAACCACTTACACTAAGGCTACATTCACATTACTAAGTTTTGCATGAAAAAGATCTCCATACACATCAGCATTTTATCTGTGTATCAAAATCTATCCGTCCGTCCGTACTAAAATGACTGAAAACGCACATCATGACCATTCACGTCCATACACTGGGCATGCTGGTGTAAAAAGGAAGCCGAGTGTCTACTCTGCAGTTTTGACGATACAAGAGCTGTTAGCAAAGACATCAAGGTCAGTAACGGTTGTAATACGTTATCCATGATGCACTCACTACTGGTAGTCCAGGGGCGAGTTCAATCTCAAAACATGACGTTTGGGATTGAACGTCATGTTTCCTTGAAATGTTGTGCAATGAGGTATTTTTTCTCCCATTTGGTGGGCGTGTCAGAGGTGTCACCCAATCAGCTGCGACAAGTCAGCACAAAAGGCAGGAAAATGCAGTGCGCTTGCGTACACAACAGGGTGTTCAACGCACCACCGTTTGCGTTGAAAAAAACGTTTTGCTACGTTTTGTCGGTGCTGAACTCGCGCCATGCTGATGTACGTTTTGTCCCAGAGATGGGTCATGTGACAGGAGCCTGACGAATTAGGGAAGAATACTCCATGACCGATAAGACCCGATCAGGAAGCCAAATGTGAGTCCTCCGTTTTCACCTATCCGCACTAGGCTACCCTGGAGTTTTAAAATGAAAACGCGGTCTACAGAGTTTTCAAACTCTTCAGATACGCCGTTTTAGTCTGAACGGCAGGTGCAAATGTAGCAAAAGTGCTGTGTTTTAAAATGAAAACGTAGTAAAGTGGATGTAGAAGGGCTAAATTCTAACATTTTGTTCTATCATGTTTAATCAACTGAGTTTTCATCGACTAGGAATCCATTGTTGTGGATCAAGTAGCTGTTGAAAGCAACATCTAGTGTTTAAACTACGATGTGCAATGTACATAAAGTTTGATTTAGATTAGAAATAAACTCAAGCCATTTTGTAGTTAGGTTTTTTATATCCACTGTGGGGCATTTAAAATCAGCTGCAGTTGGTTTGGCCACCCCTGGTCTAAGGGTTCAAGACATCGTCATATTGGAATGCAGCCTATACCTCATCTGTAAAGTATATTTCATATTGGAATAGGTCCCTCTGTCTCCAAACAGGATTTGGGGGCTTTGTGTGAAAGTCCTGTTCACACCAGCATTTAAAATAACCAGCGAAATCGAATCATTTTTTAAACTTTTAAACTCGTGTTCAACTTCAGTAAACTTTGACATACAAAGTTGCACCATTGACTAATAGTATGCCAGTTTTTCAGTGCTGGTCTTTGAGGGAATGGAAAGCCGGTGAGTCCAAAATGGAGGAAACTATCGTAACTTATTCGCTGTTTTGCACCATTCAGTTTTATTTAACGTCCTTTGACAGAGATAAACTGCTCCACAAAAGAGGCTAAGTTAGCGAGCTTGTTTGCTTAGACAGCTTTTTTCCCCCCAACAACTCTTTATTAAATTAATTGTCCTGGGAAGAAAATGCCAGCTTGGGGAATTACGGCAAAGTACAGAGAAAACGAAAAAGAGTGCTACTGTAACAGAATGATGCTAACCCCGGCTGTGTTAGCAGTTAGCTTACAAGCTACAGAAGTTTACTAACTAGTCCCTACATTATAGGAACCACATATTTCACGAAAGGATACATTTCGTTGTACCGCTTACTGGCATGAGCAGGCCTTAAGAGAAGAACTGTGCTTTTCAGCTTTTTGTCAGAATGCAGCCTTTCCTTAGGACAAGAGAGTATCTGTATTATGCTTCAGGAATGAATTACCACTTAGCTCTAGTGTTTAAAAGTACTCATTGGAGACAGTTTATTCTTCCTTGGAATGAAGCCTCTCTGGTCTTTCAGAGCACATTATAAACACTTTACAGTATAAAGTGAGCATAGTGTACATAATGTAGTGCTTTCAAACTGAACACATCGTTTTTCCACCAGCATGGATTAAAGGGTAAGTTTTGTATTTTGCTACCTGGACCTTAGTTTCCCATGCAGGCAATTGCGCCCTGTCAAAGTACGTCCAATGAAGTGCTTGTTTTTGCCACTGACAGGCTGAGATTGTTTTTAGAAGTGTCTGAAAACATCATGGAAAGGATCCCGGCAGAGAGAGTCTTCTTTTGAAAGAGTAAAGACCCTTTTGTTTAACCAGAAACAGTCATTATATTGCGATCTCCAGAACCACCAGATTCCCTTGACAAAAACCATATTTATTATCTCTCTGGTCTGCTGCTGCCTGGTCAGGTAGTTTGTTCACACAATAACAAACAAACTAAACGACCAGCAGCTCCTGTGTTCATTAATGTGAAATTATGTCTGGTGGCTTTGACAAGAGAAACATAGCAACAGACACTTCTGAGCCTGTCAGTGGAAAAAACAAGCACTTTGGTGAACATACTTTCACGGGACAACAATTGCCCACAAAGATTATGTTGCAGCCCTGTTTTGCTGCTGCTGCTGACTGCAAAGCGCTCACTCAATACCGGACCGATTTTTTTCTTTTTTTTAAAACTGTGTCCCAATTAGACACATCAAAACTAAAACATTGGAAAATACTGCTGAAAAATACAGAACTTAGCCTTTAAATTTGAATGCATAGAAGACAAATTAATCTTTATATTGTAATGAAACCTTTAAACGTGGACAGTGTCTGTACTTCATACTGGAATGTAACCTCCTTTCTTAGTTGGCTAAACTTGAGATACATAAATAGAAGTTTACTTAATATTGAAATGCATCCTCTGACTTCCTCTCCACCCCCAGTAAAGAAGGAAGGACTTTTAGACACTGCTTGGACTTAATGTTGGAAGGCAGCCTCAGATTTCTGCTGTTATCTCCAGCTTGGCCTGGTGGACTTGACTGAGTCCCTAGAATTAGTTGACTTGTCGGAGAAGGTGCCTTTAGGGGGAACCAGCGAGTCGTGGAGCGATGAGCGTATTACCCTGATGCTCTGAGTCCTTCTCAGTGGAGATGGGCAGGGTGGGTTGAGGGGAACAGAAGATCTTGAGGGGGCGGAGACTTCTGTTAGGGTGACAGGTGAGGAGGCGCCAGGTGGGGCAACAGAGGAGGAGGTGGTCTTGGTGATCTTCGGGGAGGATTTCGGGGAGCAGTCCGAGCCAGTGTGGGGTGAATGGGGACGAGCAAGGGTGGTGTGGGATTGCCTGAAAGAAGACGAGGCGGTGCTTCGGGCGAAACTTGGAAGCGGTGAAGATGAAGGGGCAGTGGCTTTGTGCAACGGAGTGGCAGGGGCACTGACACTGTCACCTCCCCCGGCCTGAGTGAGCGCCCGCAGTGTGGAGCGACAAATTTTCTCCTCTGGCGGGGGTTTGGGTTTTGATAAAGGCTTTCGGATAGACGACTTCCTTTGCAACTCCTGGTTCTGCTCTCGGGCAGATGCATTAGTACCTGAAACCTTCTGGTCTTTCAAATCCTTGGAGTCCGGTGTCTTTTGGATGCTGGAGCGTCGGGATGAAGGAGCAGTTGACGGCCTCTCTCCTCGTCGGAAGGAGTTGCAGTTGAGGTTAGAGATGGACGGACTGGCAGGTGCTGCAGTGCTGGAGCCCCAGTGGTTACCAGACAGCCTCTCAGAACGTTTGCTCAGAGACGGAGAACCTCGGCTGGTCCTGGAGATGGGCACAACCCGCCTCATGCCTTGGTTCTCGGAGTTAGTCAGGGTGCGGACAGGCTTGCATTTGTTTGCGGCAGAGGCGGTGTTCAGGGTGGCGGGCTTCATCCCAGCGGGTCGAGTTTTAGAGGTAGGGAGGTTCTTGGTGGAGGGTTTGGACGAAGTTGTTGGTTCTAACTGTCCATTAGTGGAGGAAGCCACTTCTGTATTTTCAGTGGTTGTGTAACAGGAAGCAGTCTCGTTTCTGCTCCTGTCATCTGTTGACTGTTGTGTGACAGCCTCTCCCTCTCTCCTCTCAGTGGTGAAGCACTGTTTTTCTTCCCCTTGATTGGCTGGTTCTTTAGCTTCCTCACAGACATCTGTGGTGTGAGCAGCTGCTTCACTGGCTGATGCAAGCTCTGCTGGGTGCCACATGGGGGAAGAGACAGGATGTGACGGGTCGTCACCGCGGGAGACAGGCACCGGTTGGCTGCTGATAGGTACAGGCACTAGCTTCTTATTGGCCAGCTGAGGTTCTGAAGGCTTGCAATTGGCTGCGGCAGAGGAGGTCTGACGGCTTCCTCCCCGACTGTCACTCCTACACTCATCGTTCTCAGTTTGTGGATGTGTGCTGTCAGCGTGTGTGAGCTCGCCGCCTGCCTCACACACACCTGTCACACACCATACAATCACCTTTTCCTCTCGTCCATCCTCTTCCTCTCTACCTGACGAGGATGAGGTTGTTTCAGATTTTTCTGTATTCCCAATATGAGAGTTATTCTGCAGCTTCTGGATTTGAGATTTGTCCACTCCTTCTTCTTCCAAGTCTGTGACTAATATATCGTCCTTGTGATGCCCCTCGTTGTGGCTGGTCAGGGTGGTGACCTTGTTGAACACCTTCAGCTCAGGCACCAATGTGCATTTCTCTAAAACCACAGACATGTTGCCTGTAGCAGCAGTGCTGCTTTCAAACGTCTTGTCAATGCAGGCGATCTGTCCATTAAAATTCTGATCAGCTTTGTTCATTCTTGCTAGTTCCCCCCTCAAACCAGATTGAGTTCGATGGTCTGAAAGCACTCCCAGGCTGAGTCGATCTTTTCCATTGTTGTTGTGGTCGGATCGGTGGTTCTGATCAGAGGTAGGCTTGATTGTAACTTCATTTGTGGGATTGATGGTGTTTACTACAGTCTGGGTAGCATCATAGCTGAGGTAAGTGGCGGTTGTATGGTTTGCGTTTAGTGCACTCAGAGAGGTGTTGGGAGATGAGGAGGGGGTTTGCGGTGCCATCCGGTCCGCTTGAGGCTGCTGGTTTTGGGGTAAGCTGTATGTTGTGCCCCTTGGACTTTGCGGCCGAGTCTGAGAGGAGAGTCTTGGACCTCTAAGTTCAGGTGAGGCCGAAGGAAAAGCTGTCCTTGCTTCTCCCTCACCTCTCTGCTGGGCGAATTTGTTCTCAGGGGTCTCCATCCCCAGGAGCGTGCTCAGTTCGCGCTCAGCAGCAATAAACGGCGAACTGGATGGAGAGTGTCGGGACCGCCGTAAACTGCTCGAGCGTCCCAGAGGATTGAGGGAGGTATTTAGTGGTGAGCGGGGACGGCCTTGTCCGGCCTCGTCGTGTCGTGACACGGCAGCTGACATGTCCGTCTCGCTGCTGCAGCGCAACCCGAACACTCTGCCCACCTACGACAGAATCACATAGTGGCAATTCAATCCTCATCAAGCACTTTGTGTGTATTTGCGTTTCAGTGTTTGGTTGCGAGTGTGTCTTCTTACCTCCGCACTCCTGGGCAAAGAGTGGCTCTTCTGATCCCCCAGCTCCTGTAAACGCCGGAAACGGGCTGCCTCCATAGCCTCCCTCTCCTTGTTCTCCTTCAGAGGGACAGAAAATAGTGAGTAGTTAAATAGTTTCATTTCTCTTCAGACATCATTTCACTTCTGAACTACCATCTCTATCTTTGAACACCAGGTGGCAGCAGAAGTCAGCTGAGTGTTTTAAAATATGCAAGTGACGTGGCTGTAGGGATGGCAACTGCCAGTACAGTAACTCCAGTACTGTGCTTAAGTACAAATTGAAGTGTCTTTACTTTTGCCTCATTTTATACACTTTATATTCACTTTATATTCAGAGAGAAATACTGTGCTTTTTACTGCACAACATTTATCCACAGCAACAAAACATGAGGCTCATGAAACCTTTTAAATTATATTAATATGTACATGTAAAAGTCAAACTACCGAACAGTATTTAAGATTTGAGCTTTCATGATTAAGTAATAAACGAGTTAATTTGTCAATTTACAAAAAATAAATCAGCAACTCTTCTGATTACTAAACTTAAGTAATTTTTAATGAAAAAATCCAAAAAACATTTCATGTTTTCAGACTCTTAAATGTGGTGATTTGCTGCTTTTCATCGTCTTAAAACACAATAAACTGAATCATTTTGAGATGTAAACTGGATAAAATAACAAAACATTTGAACACTCATTTATCACTTTTATTATTATCACTTTTATTCCACGATTAATAAAGAAAATCCAGCCAGGGTGACATGTGGAACTGTGTTTTTCTTAACTCAGTGATGTGTCTCATTTTAGCAAACCAACTCACTGAAGCTGTCGCTTTCTTGCAATATTTAAAACTGATTCACCAACAAAACAGCGTGGAAAATGGCCATTTTTTAGCATTGAAGGAGGTTGCACTTCCTGTAGGTGTTTCATAATAAAAGCCTTACAGTGGTTTATCAGTAGAAACATTTAATGTGAAATAACAGCAGCAGGAAATATTTATATAGTTTAAATACTGCATGTGGACAAATTCCTCTATTTTAATTATTTCTGGCCAAATACCCTGGCACTGTTGTTGTAAAAAATTTATATTTTAGCATTTTAATATTGGTCATGACACTAATCATTTCAAATAAATTAATCACATTTTCTGCATGTACTGCAGCATTTCAGACCCGTGGAAAACAACATAAAAGAATATCAATAATCTGTTAATTACCATTTTCAACCAATAACCATTAATATTCCAGACAATACCTACTTTCATATTAGAAGACTGAACATACCTTATCTGCCAGCTTCTAGCGTATGCTGTTGTTTATATTTAACTGAGTGTATGAACCTGTATGTGAGCGTACCTTGACAGCATCAGTGAACCTGGAGCAGAAAGTGTGGAAGATGCTGAAGCAGTCGTCCAGTCTGAACGTTTCTCTGTCTTCACAGAAGAAGTCAATCAGCTCACTGCCTTCCTTCTTCAGATGCTGCCGACTTCCACGCAGCGAACACAGAGACAAGGTGGCTGACTGAGAGACGTACAAAGACAATGATGAAAACACAGAAAAGCATATGTAACACACAACGTAACATTAGATTAAATGTCTTAATTAGTGAGCTATGGAGGTGTTTGATGGTGGATTTTTGAATTTTGGACTGAGCCAGGCTAAATGTTTGCCTTTGTTTGAGTATTTTTACTGTGTGGTATTCGTACTTTTTCTTAAGTACATGATCCGAATGTTTCCTCCATCACCGGTGTGTGTTTTACCTGCAGGAAATGGTCGAGTTGTTGGAGCAGCTCTGTGTCTCTCTGGACGTTCTCCTCTACTGAGCGCATGCGAGACATCAGCCACTGCAAGTCAGTGTCCAGCGTTTGCAAGGAGATCCTACAAGAAAATACAAGAAAAATAACAACACAAAATGAGGTCTCTTTCTCATCAATATATTTTTATTCACACAGTGGTTTTCTCCTACTGCTATGAAGCCAATGGCTTAAAGGTAATATTAAAGTTATAACAGTTTCTACTCCGCACTTCACGTCAGAATCACAGGCTTTGGAGGGAGAGAGATGGGAAAAAACAGGGAAGGTTTGAAATGTAGTCTCTATTTGGAGAATTAAATGTTTAATACGTGAAAATGCTGTCTGACCTGGCTGCAGGCTGGACGTGACTCAACTTCAGTGGAAACTCCAACAGCTTCTTGTCTTTTTTCTGTGCTTCCTGAAGGAGAAAGAAGACTCTGTCATTTTTAAATCCATTATTAAGATCTGTAATGTCAGCATTTCATTGTCTTGTTGAATGTCATTGACACACACACACACACACACACAGGTTACTGACCAGAGCGACAAAGTGTAGCAGGTTCATGCCCGGTTTGTTGGCCTTGGTGTCGGCCAGAGAAAGGAGGGACGACAGCTTGAAACCAACTGCGTTTCCTGCATAACCTCCCTGCAACACACACACACACAGAGAACACTGTCATGATTTCGGGTCTACTTTACTTTACTTATAAGATTGAGGGATTTAAATTTGAGTCTTAATACATTTTTGCTGATTTTACAAATGTACCCCGCTTCTTTAAAACTTAACCTCTTCGGTTGGTCATTAAAGTCATGCCAGGCAGCCAAACATTGATACATTATTGGAAATTATAGTGGAGATGATGAAGTTTCCAAAGATACCAAACATGTTGAGTTTTGGGAAATTATTGCAAAAGACGGACACATGGAGAATATTTAAATTTGCTGGAATAAAGTGGCCATAAAGAACATGGGATCAGGTTTCAATATTTCACTCAGTTTAAACATCATAGCTTTAAAGAGGAGTGTAATGATAATGCCAGACAGTAAGAAATTAACTGAACAGTTTGTAGTCTAGCTTGCTACATCCTCCCTCTTTGTTCTTTGTCTAATTATTCATTAATGCAGTTTTTTCACTCACAGCATTCAGGATGTTTCCAGCCTGCAGCACCAAGTGGAGAACAGCATGGAGCTCCTCACAACACATTAACTCTGGAGGAGAAAGAAGATCCATTTTTATTTGCATCAATACACAAAGGATAGACAAACAAACAAACATCACCGGCTTAAAATCATCACGTGGAAGATTAAAGAGAATAAAGAGACAGTGAGGAAAAAACAGAGACATAAACATATAAATAAAGTGGAAAACATCTTCACGCACACAATAAAATAAAGACAACGAGGAGCTTATAATCCTAAAATCCTTTCGTGCAGCAGACGGTGTCAGAGTGTGGAGGGTTAGTTAACAATTGACACACACGGCTAAAAATAGTCCAGGTGTTAGTTTGTATTGTGAGAGAGTGTGAGGCTGTTTGATAAAGTGTCGTATAAAGTTGATGCATTAATCATTTGTAGCAAATATGTAGACAAATACAACAAAACAAACTCTTGAACGCTGCTTTTTTAAAGCATCAGGATCATGTTATTCTAAATTTTTCTTATTGTACAGTACAGTAATTTACATTTCTATTACACTTCACTGTTTTGTCTGTGTGCACTGTCTTTAGGTTTGACTGTCTGATGGAGTGCACAGGGTGATACTTTGTTCTCTTTGTATCTAGTGTGAAATTGATTGAACGTCCGGTTCCCAACAGGTGTGAAGTGCTATCTTTTAGTTCTCAGCAGTCAGAGGCTGAGAAAGAAACTCCCTAAGGAAGTGACAGAGATAGGAGTTCTGAATGGACAATTTGCGGCAGCAGGAATGTGTACGTGGGATTGAGTCAAAAGAAACTATGAATGTGTGTGTTCTGAAGGAACTGAAGGAACAAGTGCAACAGTGAGGCTCATTTATGTAGTTTTAATAGTTTTGGCTATGGCTCAGAGGAAGAAGATATATCAGGCTTTCATACACACACTTGTAAGTGGATACGTTCAGCGTTGGTTTTGGTGTCGACAGTAAAAAGAAATATAGAATATTGACAGACACAGAAGACAAAACAGGAGCTGTACTGAAGTTGTTACCTTTAGTGGCGGAGCGAAGGACGTTAATGTCTCGTTTCATGGCCTCACACACCCCAGGAAACTCCTCTTTCAACAGCATGCACTCGATCCGGACTGAGTAGCTGGAGAGAAAAATAAAGGAATTAGTTACCTGTTTATTATTTTCTCCTCCGTATTGTTTTCATCTTATTTCCTCCCTTCTTTGCTATTCATGTACACATGTAACGGTGTATTAAGTAAAACCATGACTGTAAACCAAAGTGCATGTTAGACGTTGCTGTTAGTCACTAATGTTTCTCCATATTAAAAGCCCATTTGCCATCAGCCCTAAAGCTTCACGTCCCATCTGCTGTTACCCGAAGCCCTGAAAGCTTAAGCTCCATTTGTTCTGGAAGAAGAGCCTCTTCATTCTCTTTTATGTCTTTATTCTTTATTAAGATCCCCGTTAGCTTTCACACAATGGCAGGGACTCACATGAAAACACCAATTTGAAAAAATCACACTGTGTTATTGGAAGGATAAAGACGTGACTGATTTCACAAATAAAAGGGCAAACATTAAAAGACTCAAAAACAAAAACAACCTCTCCGTTAAACTAATGCTTGAACTGGAATACAAAGGAGCACATGCAGCATTTGGGGGCGGTCGCTGTTTGGAATAATTACTAAACACTTGAAAAAATCATAATTAATGTGCACAAATGATCAAACAATGTCCGCCCACTCTCGCAGGCCACTTCAAACGTTATTCTTTACTTGTCCACCAGATGCCCTCAGAGTTTGTTCTCCAGCCGTTACAGATCCTGCCGCTCCCATCTGCCCTGCTGTCACCTCCTTCACCTCACCTGGCCTTCCCGACCCCCGCCTCACCTGCGTCTCATTCCCTCATCAGCAGCTCTCTACACATACCGGCCAAGATCCTTTGTTCCTCTGTCACTTTGTCCTAGTTGCTATGCTGTTGTCTTGCCCTGTGTTTTTTTGCTTTTGAGTTTCTGTCACCTGAACCTGCCTGTAAGCTATTCTCATCAAATTAACCACTAAGTCATCCTGCTGCCTCTATATGAATTAGGATCCTTCCCCTGTTGCCACTTTTTGGATACATACAGATCGGCCAGGCTATTCCTATATTAGCTTATTGCAGAGAAACTGCATCTGTGTTGACTGATAGGTAACAAGAAATTGCAGTAGAGGAAAGTCACAGATAAAGAATTTAATTTGTCCATCAGAGAGCACTGATGATGGCTTACGAGACCAGACGATAGGCTACGTGATAGTGTGTTCACAAGAATGAGACGAGATGATATTTTAAAACAATTTTTATGAAATCTTCAATGACGAAATATATGATTGTCTTTTATTTCACTGTCACTCTGTCGCCGTTTATTGTTTCTACCTGGTACGCAAAATACTGCCAAACGATTAGATTAAATAGTGCCATCTTCTATGGTAATTTCTTCCTCCAGCACATTCTCATTCCCAACGCGTCACATATTGACGCCTGGTCAAGACCCCTTGGCATTGCTTTTTAACGCCCTGGGTACCATTTTAGCATTGTTTTTGGACGTGTAGGGTTCCGTGGTCAAGTTAAACCTACCTTTGGTGTTCATAAACAACGCTGCAGGGTTTCCACACTGTGTTGAACTATGACACTAACTGGCTCCCCAGTGCGCTACAAACTGATGCCAACAGGTCTTGACCATGTATCCATATGTGATGACTGGCAGCAGGAACCAAGCCAGGAGAGAAGGAACTAGGAAATATGTTTTTAGAGGCATGAGATGTCCTTGAACAGCTTCACATGTGACTGAATAGAAATGACGATAAATTATGTAAAACGTGTTTCTTGCTAACAGAATCTCCGACTCTCTGACTTTACTTGTCTCCATAATAAAAGTTGAAGGGGGAAATAAAAGAAAAAGAAAATCTTTCTAATAAATGAAGAAATGTGTGTGTGGGGATTTTGTTGTTCTGGCCTACAATGAACACATATTTTAACTAGCCAGTGAATAATAAAAGAAATCATATATAAGACTTTGCAGTGATCCACTTGAGTTTAATGTTATCAGATCAGTCCGCTACACAATAGGAGCTAAACTACTTAAAATCAAAAACACACACAAACACACAGAAAAATAAAAAAAATGTATTATGGCACCTCACCTGGGAAGCTGAATCAGCAGGTACACAAAGGAATCAGCCAATGGGAGCTTAGAGACGTCGCCTCGGAACGCCTTCAGCTTCTTCACCTTTACGAGAGGAAACAGATGATGAAGAAGAAGAAACTAACATGATGGTGTTGATGTGTGTGTGTGTGTGTGTGTGTGTGTGTGTGTCACCTCCTCCTCCTCAGGCAGCAGTTTCAGCAGGTCTTTCAGAGGCTCCACCCCATAAGGTTCACTGTTGCCATGACGAATATCATCTACTATCGCCTGATTGGCCCTGGAGGAGCAAGATATTTTACATTTAGTAAACAGTGGGCCTAATACATTACGTACCAGATAAATTGATAAGTCAATTAACAGAGAGCTAATAATCACTGAATATTGTGATAACTGATTCATTGCTTAGGTCAAGGTTGTTTTGCGTCTCTCTCTGGTTGATTTGTGTCCCTTTGTGTTCTTTTGTTGCATTTTTTGCATCTCTTTGTGGTTGTTTTGCATCCCCGGGGGTATTTAGCATCTCTGCATTTTTTCTGTATCTTTGTGGCACTTTTGCTTCTCTTATATTATCATGGCTATATTAAATATAAGATGTGATATTCATTTTGGCAAATATATATTTCAACAATCATGATGGACGTCCTCTAATTTGACTTGGAACCAGTCACATGCTCTGTCTGCACTCCACAACATGCCAGCATCACCACATCTGTTTACCCATAACACCCCAGGATGAGGGCGAGGGCACACATCACGCCATCACACGCCAAAACCCTGTCTGTCACACTGTAGCAGAGATATTCAAGTCTACTGGAAGCGTGTTCAATCCTTTAACATGTAAACTCCTGTCCATAACTGTGTGTGTGCCGTATGTTCGTCAATGCCTTGCAGCGACTCGCAGCCCGGATTAACTGATCCAATCAGATCGATCACCAACACGGGTATTAACCAGTGTCGGCCCAAGAGCGGCGTACCTGTTCATGACCTTTTTATTTTTCTCTTGTGGCAATTAGCATGTGAACTTTTGTTTGTTTTTTATAATTTTTATCTGACTTTTAGACTTTTTTTTATCTGATTTAAGGTCTTAGGTTAATTAACAGTTAGGTGTTTGAGAGACAACTGGTCTGGTTAGGTTTAGGGTTAGTGTCCTGGATCATATATTACCGTCTCACTGATATCTAAAGGAACACAGATCAAAACCACAGCGCTGTTTTCACACTGAACGCAGATATTTTGGTTCTTTTTGGCAGGGATTTTATACATTTTTGAAATACTTGTTGAAAAACATTTTGCGCTGCTTCAGGCAACAATGGAACATGTGAGTGTTTGTGGTCAGAGTCACAAAGCGAGATTTACCTCTTGAACTGTTTGAGGAAAATCCCAATGTTCATCCCTCGCTTAGAGTCTAGAATGGAGACCTGGTAGAGAAACATAGACGGACACAGGAAGAGAGAGAGAGAGAGGGGTGAGCAGATTGAGGACAGAGCTCAGGTGGAAAGTGTCCACACACACCTTGACCTACTCCAAACCTTCAACAAACAGCAGCACACACCAACCTGCATCATACACACACACACACACACACACACCTCATCTTTGGCCTCTCTGAACGAGCTCCTGGTCTTCCCTCCCCTGGTAGGTGTGGCCTTGGCGTTTGATTGACAGTCGTTCTGACCAAAAAGCTCCTCGATGGTTTGGACGTCGATCTGGTACTGCTGCTGCACTCGGCCCTGAGTCCACAGGTTGGCCCGCCCCTTCACCTGCAACACACACACACACACACACACGTGTGTGCTTTAATACAACATAATATAAAAAATTAGACTAGATTTATGCTGAGCGGTGACTCTACCTGATCCTCTGGTATCGTTTTCCAAAAGAAACTCCTCACCCTCTTCTTCTTCCTCAGGCCTCCTCCTACAGGGTCTCCCAGCCCAGGAAACACGGGCAGCTGGGGAGGAGGAGGAGGAGGAGGAAGAGGAGGAGGAAGAAGAGGGGGAGGTGGTTTTGTCCCGTTGCTCTCAATATCAGAAAATCCTAATGGAGGATGAGGAGGAGGAGGATGAGACGTTGGCACGCCGATGGCCACGCCCTCGAAACGTTCATTGACTCGGGAGACGCTGCCCATCACATGGATCCCCTCGGCCAGTTGGACGGGAGCAGAGAGAAGAGGCGGAGGATTTGGTGGCAGACAGATCGGTCACCAAGTGGATGGGTGACCATGGCGAGCGGCGTGGTGACGATGATGAAGATGATGAAGATGCTTCAGGAACATCAGAGATTGTTGAAGAATCAAATGGCAGAAGATGAGAGAGCTGAAGAGAAATTTAATAAACATTTACTGAGAGAAACACCAGACATTTTGGTAAACACGCTTATTTGTTTATTTGTGTAAATATGAAGGACAGCCAGACACCTGTTAGCTTAGCTTAGCATTAAGTCTGGAAACAGGGGGAAGCAGGTAGTCTGCTTTGTCTGAGGGGAACAAAATCCACCCACCCTCATTAATACAATTATACTAAAATTATTAATAAAATGATTCACATCAGATGTTTCTTCATTTTCGACACATCCATTTATGAAGCCAATAAGAGAAGTTTTTATTTTGATATTTAAAATGTCTAAATACAAACAAATCAAACGAAAAATATGTATTGCTATAAGCAATATCCTCTTTCTGTTTGCATTTACTGCGTCCTAATTAAATGAAGAACATTTAGCTTTTTGCCTCTGATAACTGAAATGTTTTTGAATGTGACATGATGACACAAAATGCAAAACATGCTGTCATTTGTCTCCGTGAGGAGGTGCACAGCAGTTTTTTCTTTATGGGGATGGAGACACCAATGCCAAAATGAAATACAATCAACTGTCCAATCACAGCACACGCTCACGGGCCTTAGACGGTGCGTAAGGCAAGTACTCAAAGGTCCGCAAGGGTCCGATGTTCCAAATTTTATCGAACCAAATTGATCGAATTCTGATTTTTGCGGCGCTAAAAAAGAGTTCCACCGTTCTACATTGCTGCAACATGTAGTTACATTTTTGGGGAGGTGCCCGTCAGGCTACACCATAGATTCAATGCAGAAGTACAACTTTGGCCTTTAGTGTTGCTGATGGTACCCATAGCTGCGTTTCGGCCAACAGAGCTATACCCCTGAACTAGGAACCTATGGAGGAACTCACTGTGTTTCCACCGAAGGTGGGTCTTTATTTCACCCCCCAAAAAGGCCCTGCTCGGGAGGTAGTACTTTCCAAAAATACCGGTACTTTGGCCCGCGTGCAGCGGTGTGTTTACAGCTCTACAGTTATGCAAAATAATGGGTCTGAAGTTGTTGTTTAAGTTTTCAGGAGTCAGGAAGTTTTTACACAGAGTCAAAGTCGGTCTCTTCTCCAAAACAAGCGGAGCAGCTGATTACAGCGGGTAATAAAAGTTTGTTAAACATCCCGTTCCTCCGACGTTCAGGCGGACACAGACGAGTGCTGCAGCTGTCGCGATTTTATTTTTGTGTTGCTTTCTCTGTGCTGGAGTTATTTTAGGAACTTGGTGGTTTTATCCAGTTTGTTATTAAATGTGGAACAAACTTTATCGTGTGTCTCTCCACTATACTTCCAAAAAGAAAAATGTTCATTTATAAATGTTGCTCATGGATAGTGGTTACAAATAATGATGCCTGTGAATCGCTTTGTATGGCGTATAGGCCTAAAGCCTACGTCAGCTAAAGACCTAATCTTCGCAGGTCTTTAGACCACGGTGGAAACGCACACAAAAGTGGGCTGAAGGAACCTTATATTTCCTTGAAAAGAGATCCGGGGACCAAAAGGTCAGACAGCCTTTCACAGTAAAACTGCTGCCTGTAGCTTCCTGTAGGCACTTGCTTAGGCATTTCAATATGTGAGAGCCGGATGAAAGGATTCAATATGATTATGTCCTCACTTTATACCTGAGCTAAATTCAGCTGCTGCAGAAACAAAAACACAAAAATAACATCCATCAAAAGTAAATTCATGGAGCTTCTGACCTCTTTAATATGCAGAGAGTAACCTGATTTTAATTTTGTTGCACTTTGAAAACTTTTTCCAGGACACTCAGCTACCATCAACCTCATTATGGGAAGATTATTGAGCCATATTGCAGATTATATTGATCATATAGTTAGAGGAATCAGAGGAGAAACTGTGTTGTTCAGCTAAATGTACACTGAGACTCCTGCAGAGAGAGGAATGACTGAATGAAAAATCCAGTTGGTACGCCGCCATGTTGGACTCACTGTTTTTATTCATTCTGATTCAAGAGTGTGTGCGAATGTGTGGGTCTCGATTTCAAATGTCTTGTGATTAAATGAATGTTAATTAAACATTCGTAACATGTTAAACATTTACTTTTGTGTCATGTGCTGTTTCTTTTCTCCACTGAAACTTGATGTGTTTGTTGATCAAACAGCTCTTCTTCATCATCCTCCTCACACACACACACACTTCCTTGTGCTCTCAAACACCACGAGTCTCACCTGAATGTGAAACCACCAGCTGTTCAAAGGTGTTTCTGTCTGTACGGTGGCAGGATGTCAGTTTTGAGCTACTTAAGCAAAGCTGCAGGAAAAGGGTGGAGAACATTCACTGTTCAGGGTTTATCTTTGAAAATGTAAAACCCTGAAATAATAAAATCCTAAAACATATACCTTCACCCAGTTGTCGTCTATTCAGAGAAGAAGAAGAGAACTTTACTTTAGTTATACTTCTTCTGCCAAGCTGGCAACATGTACAGCTGAAACAAAGCCGTGTTTATCGGCTTCTCACTGACCCGCCCTTCTCTGCTTCTGATTGGCTAGTAGTCCTTAACTAGAAACTGCACATATGCAACTCCCAACAAAGATCATTTAGAGACAAGATGCATCACTCCATAAAATGAAGATCACAGGGTGAAAAGGAGCTGCAGCAATGTGCAGTATGAAAATAAATGGTGTTTTTTTAAAATTAAACCATGTAAACCTGTTCTGGTACAACCTCTAAATAAAATTTTGGATCTGAAAATGAGCATATGACCTCTTTAAGTCTTACAAAGTCCCATTGAGCCTGCTTCTTGCCTTTAGCTCTGTCAGCTAATATTTACTACTAATGATGCTTCTGCAGATATTTTTACTGTCCCTTTTAATGTTCTCACAATAATAACAACATTTAAAGTAACTTTCCTCCGAATAACTACATGTCAGCTTCGTTTATGCCACTCTACAGGAAAAGACTTGTACCAGGAAGTCCATATCTGGCTCACGTGGAATTTGAACTAAATTCCTGCAATGCTAAATTATTTAACGCACACACACACACACACACACACACACACACACACGCAGTCACAGTGTGAGTCCCCCGTGTGAAGTTCTGGATACATGTCAACAAAGATATACACTTCCTGCTGATGAATTAAAGATGAGGGTGTGTGTGTGTGTGTAAGAGTGTTACATAACTTAATCTCACATCCCTGTTTGATCGACTGATTTCTTCCGTCAAACTTTCAACTTAATCATACTAACAATGTGTGTGTGCCTGTCTGCCTGTGTGTGTGTGTGTGTGTGTGTGTGCAGTAGTTGGTTGCAGTTACAGTATATGTTGGTCCCGGTTGGTCCTGACCTGATTACTGCTGATTCATTTATTTACTCGAACTCTAACACTAAAAACAGTTTTACTTCTTGTTTAACAAAAAGTACAGGCAGGGCTGAACATTTTAAAGGTAACATAATCACATGTATTTTGCATTTTACAAGACAAACATCTTTAATAGAGCTGCAGTGATTAACCCCAATGTTGAATATTTTATTTTATATATATATATATATATATATATATATATATATATATATATATATATATATATATATATATGTATATGTTTACATTATTGATCCTAATAAGCATTCAATTGAAGATCCTCCTTTCACCTTGCAAGTGATAAACTAAAAAAAACAGATTTAGCCCAGATTTCGCGTCTCTTTTTTTACTCTTTAAATACATACTAATTACTCTCTTTATGGTTTACAAAAACAACTTCGCAAGCTATGGGAATCATCTCAAAAACTATCCGTCTTTCAATTATAATTAAATATTATTTGGTGACTTTGTTGAGCTGAATTTACCAGCACGTTAACCCTTTCAGAAATATCTAAACAATTTTTTTTAGGTTTGATGTATTCGCTAAAAAGAAAACACTAAATTAGCTGAATTTGCAACGGAGTTTGGTGCATCATTCTATCCTTTGTAGTAAAGATGGAGTGCAAGAGAAGTGTGTATGTGTGTGTGTGTGTATGTGTGTGTGTGTGTGTGTGTGTGTGTGTGTGTGTGTGTATGTGTGTGTGTGTATGTGTGTGTGTGTATGTGTGTGTGTGTTTCAGATGCCAAGGCTTGGGTGCTACCGTGGTAACCAGTCAGTGTGCAACGTAGTTACAGACCGGCTTACAAACAATGAGTTTGTGTACTTGGCCGACAACAAAATTGAGGTCATGGGGTGTGTGTGTGTGTGTGTGTGTGCGTTTATTTATACATTAAACACATTAGTCACTTCCTCCTGATCTGTTTTCCCCTTGTTTCCCTCCCTCCATGTTGTTTCCTCTCTCATCCCTCCATCTTCAAAGGCTCACCGTAAACAAAAGGTTCAGATGACTCTCTCTCTCTCTCTCTCTCTCTCTTTCAGGGCTATTTAAACTCGAGTGACCGTGACATCACTGTCATCATCCAATCACGCAACTCGGAATGTAAAAATAGACCGGGACCAAACCGGTGACCGGTTCACACAAAGGGTTCTGATTGGTTAACGAGGTCGTGGGGTTGATGAGTGTGAACTGATCACTGAACTCACAACAACTGTAACTAGTACTACTACTGCTTTTACTACTATTGCTACTACCACATGCATTACTAGGACTACTGTGGCTACATACAACCTCTACTACTAACACTAGCAGTCCTACTCTGTTAATAGTACTGGTACTACTACTTCTACTACTACTACCAAGATTATTGCAACAATCATTTTTAATATTCTATTTCACTACTGTAAATAGTACTACTATTACTACTTCTACTGCTATTACTACTATTGTTACTTCCACTGGCATTACTCCTGTGGCTACAACATACAACTCCTACTATTAATACTATTACTAGAAGTCCTACTCTGCTAGTATTACTGGTACTACTACTAGTACTACTACCATTACGATTGCAACAATTATTTGTAATATTTGTACTATTCTATGGCTATTACTACTACAAACATCTACTACCAAAACATGTAGCAGTAGTAGCCTACCACTGCAGCTACTGCTGTACTACTGTTCCTAATGGTACTACTACTGCTGCTGCTGATATAACAAGCACCAGTACTTCTATTTTTATGAGTGGTTCAACTATTAACTATTATTGCTACTCCTACCACTGCTCATTGCTACAGCTTCTAGTATTAACATATGATTACTATCGCTACTACAACTGGTACTACTACTATTGCAGGACTTGTACTTGTAGTATTTTTACATTTTGGTACTTTTAAGTAAAGGCTCTGAGTACTGCTTCCACTCCACACTGTTAAACAGAAAAGCTCCTGATTGGTCTGACATGAGTTTGTCCCATCACCTCCAGACGCTGTAACGACTTTTCATCTGGCAACAACACTTTCGGGTGTGACGCGGCGGCGACAGCTGGTGATGTAGCTCAGCTGCTGAGCGCATGCTGGGAAATCAATCCGCTGTGACAAACGTTTAATTCGCCTGAGCTGTGCTGCTGAGAAGAACAAACCACTGCATCACTTAGTTAGTTAGCTTTTCTCGGCCCGACCCAATTATGGTCCCTCCATACATCCATCTCCTGCCTTTGCTCCACATTCCTACAACGTCGGCCCTGACCTCAATACTGAGTGAGAGACCAGAGAGGCTCGGAGCACCAAAGAAGAAGAAGAATGAAGTGACAACTGGTGAAAGGAAAAACAGACAGAGTGAATGAGTAACTGACAGTGACAGTGCATGAAGAGCCTCCCTCCTCCTCCTGCTTTGTCCTCCTCTAATGATTCTTCTGACAAACTGTCCGCCGACTGGCAGCTTCACGCGCATCAGAGTTTAGATGTGAGTGCGAAAAGCTGTCAGCTGTGTTTCCGATGTGGAGGAGACAATTAGAGAACAGTCTGTTAATAATAAGCACAGAGCCTGTTGTGGGTTTGTCTTTAGGTGTATATAGCAACAGCACACGATGTCAGCGCAGCTGCAAATAACACCATGCAGGCAGGTGACAATGAGCTTTATAGGTTACACTGCAAGAGTGATACTTAAAACCTTCACTTTGGTATCAAACCTCTGGTGTTTGGCTGGAATTAAAAGTCACAATGGATTCTTATAGGAGAGAGAAATATGGATAAAATATCGATATGTATTATAAGAATAACTTTATTTATATAGCACTTATCAAACTAAAGTACAAAGTGCTTCACAAAAGACAGCACGAGGACAAAATAAATAATAAATAAAATACAACAAAGTACAACAGATGTAAGAAGAATTAAATTAAAAATAATTAACAACTTTATATAACTAAAATAAAAACCTTAAACTAACCAGGCAGCTCAGATAAAATCAGAATATGCCTTTAGATAAAAGAGATTTAATAGAAGATACTGACTCTGAGAGCCTTGTTTCCTTTGGGGCCCTGACAGCAAAAAGCTCTGTCACCTTTAGTTCTAAGCCTGGACACAGGAAGAGAGACAATATATTGTGATAGAATTTCTGGAAAATCATTTGAAAAAATGTTTATGGATTAAATAACCAGAAAGGAATGTTTGGGTTTTGGCAAAATAAATCCCTGAAAAATCAAGGTTCTTCATCATTAGATTAGATGGAAGAGTTTCCATCTAAATTTAGCACAAATGAATGTTTGTTTCCATCCAACAGTATTTCTGTTTTTTAATGCATATTTCGTAGTAATTAGAAAAGGTTGATGGAAACTGCAAAATTCAAAAAAACTTCCTTAATTTCGCAGAAAAGTTTTTACGTTCGCTTGAGGTGGTTTTTGCCTTTGTCGAAAAAGAGTTAATGCGCTTAAATGGGAGATGACGTCAACTTCTGACGTAACTACGGTTGCCATAGCCTGATTTATTCGCTCCACACCAGCGGATGGAAACGCATTTGCATTACAACTGGACGGAAACATGGCTACAGTTGTGTGAATATTTACATTTATTCATTTAGCTGATGCTTTTATCCAAAGCGACTTACATGTCAGAGGTCGCACGCCTCTGGAGCAACTAAGGGACACAATGGTGGATATCTTAAAGTGGGGGATTGAACCCGGGTCTCTCACACCAAAGGCATAGTCTTATCCATCGCGCCATCGCCACCCATATTAGTAAGTTAAGTACATCGAGATAAGCAGTTGGGCCAACCCCTTCTCACTCCAAAGTCTTCACATACAGTATGGATGCATGGTCAAGACCTGTTGGCGTCAGTCTTCCAACGCACTGGGGGAAGCCCTTTAGCGTAATTTTGAACATTAAAAGTAGGCCTAGTATGAATGACAGAAAAGTCAGAGTAAGGAGGTGGTTAAGGTGTTTGGAGTGGACGGGTGGGCTAAAAACCGGACTTTCACCCAGGAGACTGGCGTTCGTTTCCCAAATGAAACAAAGAGTCAACATTGATTCTTTTTAGGTGAGTAATAAAGTAACTTAAGTCATTTAAGTAACGTAGTTATTTTAACCAAAACCACTATCTTTTCCAAAACCTAACCAAGTAGTTTTGGTGCCTAAACCTAACCCAATTGCATAATTTTTTAGAAAGTCTAACCAGACGTTGTATATTTATCATTGCTAACTTGACCACAGAGACCTAAACATCCGACAACTACGCTAGAAGATTACAAACTGACGCCAAGGGGTCTTGACCAAGCGTCCATATGTGATGAGATGGACGTGCGAATGTTCTGGTGGGGCTAATTCAGCTAATTCTCCAAGCGGGTGTTATTAAACCATCGCAGAAAAGAGGACACAATCAGATGGAACAAACAATTGAAAAACTTGATGGAAATATCACATCAATTATTAATAATGCAGCACAATAGTCAATAGTAAATAAATGTTTCATTGCTTTCTGTATTATGATCCTCTGTGTTTCTTGTTTTAAATAGTACCTGACAATATAACATAAAGGTGTCCTGTAGGTTCTCTTTAACATTAACATTTTGTTTTTGTTTTCATTATTGATCGGCATATAAATGACCTCAATAACTGTCATTTTAAAGTTATATTCTGATTTTAGAGAGACTTTGTAACATCTATCCAGAGACTACAGATGAAAAATAGCTGCTTAGTTAACTCTTAAAGTCAATAAATAAATGTTCTTTTCACGTGTTAATGTGAGACAGGTCACAGTCTCCTCGTCACGTCACACAGATCAACAGCTTTCAGCTCTTCAGTTGATGTTTAAGTCTCATGTTCGTCATGATTTACTCACAATTTACACATTTTGTTTCTATCGCTACACAAACTCTTCAACCGAGTGTAAAAACCTTTTAGCTCTTTTTCTTTATTTCAACTTCTTCAAAAGTGTTCTGCATTTCTACTTTTGGTGGAGAGAAAACACACTTATTGGTGCAAAAATCGTGTAACAAACCATGATCAAAGTAGCATTTAATTAAGATTCAGCCACCTTTTAACAATGGGCTTGGACTGATTTTTGCTTATATGTCTGAGCTTTTAGTAAAACATAAAACTCCAGTTATAACTTCCACCTGGATGTTGACATTTAAGTAATTTATGGCAACTCCTGAGCGATGGGACCTCAGCATTAAGGGTTTAGGGAACCATCAAGCTTGATTGAGAAGCCAACATGGCTGCCAGTTAGTGTACAGTAAAACTCACACACACAAGTCACTGCAAACCTGTTTGAGAAATAATGCACTGACAAATATTTACACTACAAATACTGAACAAACACCATGACCTCACACTCAATGACACGCGCAGGACTGAAGATGACTAATGCTCTGCGGGGACTCACGCCCTGTGTCATGTTATAATTACACGAGAGAAGATCAGTGGAGGTGATGTGACCCGGAGGTTTTCTAACTTTTGCAAACATTTTTCGACAGAAAGACAGTGTTTTGAAAACGAAACTTTTTTTTATAAGCTGAGAAGGGATTTATTTTTCTTTTTTTAATAATCTTCCTTTCCAACTGTCCATAATGTTTGACTTCTATGTTCACACTGTGCAGATCAAAGACCGGGTTATGACGTGGAACTCCCCATTGACAATTCCAATAAAGTTTCTTTAAACAAGACGGCCGTGTCCTCAACAATGTTGACTGAAAGAGAGAAAGGCAGCATTAACTACAAAAGTAGGACGTGGAGCTACATACAGCTGGGAACAATGTGATCTGTCTGTTCTGCTGTGGGGTTCCACATTTACATTTATTCATTTAGTTGACGCTTTTATCCAAAGCGACTTCCAATTGCTGTACATGTCAGGGGTTGCACGCCTCTGGAGCAACGAGGGGTTAAGTGTCTTGCTCGGGGACACAGTGGGGGATTGAACCAGAGTCTCTCACACCAAAGGCAGGCGTCTTATCCACTGCACCATCACCACCCCATTGCAGTTTTATTTCTCTTCAGTCTCAGTCAAAACTACAGTTTCAGCCACAAAATCTAAATTACTATGATGTCAAAAGAAGCTCACTACAGTTTATAACAGATCTTTTGACAGGGGTGGCTCAAACTTTTTGACCTGCCCGTCCTCACCAGAAAACAGCCATATAGGTCGATAATTGCACCGCTTATTATGACCCATGTTTACATTTTTAGTGACCTATAGTAGCCATACAATAGTAGCAACGAAGTAAGTCTGAAGACTTATTATAAACAGTGACAATGTCAGGGTAAAGGAGGACTTTCACACAGGAGACCGGCGTTCGAGACTGATGTGAAACCAAGTAAATTTACATTTATCTGATGCTTTTATCCAAAGCGACTTACAATTGCTATATGTCAGAGGTCGCACGCCTCCGGACCAACTAGGAGTTAAGTGTCTTGCTCAGGGACACAATGGTGGATGTCTCACAGTGGGAATTGAACCCAGGTCTCCCACACCAAATGCGCCACCACCCCAATTTAGAGTTATTTTTAGCTTTAAGCTAAGTTAGATAGCCTAACGTTACTGACTTCCCATCTCGTGACTTCCTTTACTGACTTCATTGACTTATATAACTTTCATACTTTAACCCAAACGACAATCTTTTCCAAAACCTAACCAAGTAGTTCTATTGCCTCAACCTGACCAAACTACGACACTTTTTTACACTGTTTTCCATGTATTAAACGTCACATGACTTAGGTAACGTCCAGTAAGCCCGCCGCTGGACTGATTCAGTAAAAGCTCATATGTCTCGTTTTGGAAAGCGGCCGTATTTGTCGTTTTGGGACACTTGACAATCAACTTCTTCTGACAGGGCATAATCACTTGACTCTTGCCACAAACAATGGTGATATGGTATGTTTCTGTATTGTTAACAAACCCCATTAAAAGACCACAACAAAAATATTAATGTCTCCTACTGTACTGGAGCTGAGAGGCACAGTGTAAGGAAGTCTGAAAGTAGGGTACTGAGAGATCAGATTGTGGACAGTAACAAAAATAAAGGACAGCAGCAGCGTTATCTTTTGGCTACAGCCCACAAAACTGCCACCTGCATAAATTTTCAGATAACTCAGCAGTCAACAGGTGTGTCTGTCTCGGACGCAGACGAAGGTGAGTACAGTTAACAGCCCAGTTAAACTAGACCAAAGAGCTGCGGGTAGACAAAACCTCTCCAAACACATACTTGAGTGTCCAAAGAGTGGATGTAGACATTCTCCAAAATACCTTGGTAATCAATGAAAACTTGCCTGCACAAAAACAACCTCTAGCAAAATGACTAAAACATACAGAACAACCACAACCACCATTAATTCACTGCTGACTGCACTTTCAGTAACGTTAATGATTTTTTCCAAAATGCAGCAGCTGAAGTTCAGCGGGGGAAAAAAAACAGCCTGTGGCATTTTAATATGAAACTCAAGAAAGATTTGGATCCAAAATGGTGAGAGGGGAAAACAAAATAAGTGCTGGTTTGCAGCACATTTTGCTGAAGGAAAGAGGACAAGGGAGACACTTGGACCCTCGTGTCTGATCCTCGGCGGTTGAGTTCAGATAGTTTCCAGCCTGAAACGCATGTCTGTGGACGGAGAGCTGCATCAGATCCTCCATCACTGTGATGTCTTGCCCCTTTCTGCCACTACAGTTTCAGTTTCTGCAGGTGACACTCTTATATAATATTTCATCAATTATTTAAATGCCCATATATTATATATATATAATATATGTTCTACATATGGTATACAGTACATATATTGTCCACATAAAACTTCTGTGTCTTTGGAAATACATATAAAACAAACACAAATCCATTTTTCAGAGAGCCATAAGAATTGCGAACCAACAAACTCACCGTTCAAATTAAAGACTTTTCCAGCTATTTAAACTCGCCTACTGTTATGTCTGTTGTTACGAAGCTTCCAGTCTGAGACGCGAAGCTGACGCGGAAGTCCCTTAAACATGCATTGTATCAAACGACCAGCAGGGGGCGACTCTTCTGGTTGCAAAAATAAGTCCAGCTCCATTAGAAATAATGATAAAATGACTCTACTTCTCAGCTGATTTATTACCTCAGTAAACACTTTCATAATGAGTTTATGGTCTCTGTCGCTGGTTTCTTTAATACAACATGATGATCATTTAGTAAATTGTGGTCCCATTTAGAGGGAAACAGACCACAAAGCAGAGTATGCTTCAGGGCGGGATTATCTGTGATTGACAAGTCGTTACCATGGCAACCTGTCAATCAGGATAGAGTGACTCGTACCCACGGCACTGTGTAAATTTAACCAGCGCCGTTGAAAAAGCTGATTAGGAGTCGGCTGTTCACTTTCTCTGGTGAGTACATTTAGTTTTAAGATTTTTGTAATCAGCCCTGTTAAAATGAATTACGTGAATTACAGTTGCACCTAGCTAAGCAAGCTAGCTAGTTCCACACATGGCCATCAGCTCCACGTCTCGTCCAAATACGGTCACGTCCGGTGCCGCTGGTTGGAAAAAATCAACACGGCGGAGCCCTATCAGCCAAACTCGAGGATTCAAAACGGCAGTCCCCAAACCAACAGGTGACATCACCATGACTACGTTCACTTCTTATATACAGCCTGTGGTTGTCACACACCTAGTCACCACAGCAAATTCCTTATATGTGTAAAAACTACTTCACATCACGTATAAAGTGATGATCAAAAAGCAAAGTGATAAAAGTTGAAAATCAATTTATTACTTAAGTATCAAAAGGTTGTTTAAAATGAAGGAAAGACAATGTGATTCAAAAATAATTGACATGTTTGAAAAACAAACTGTGAAGATTTAAAGAATCATTGTATTTCAGTTAGAAGGAATTTATGGAAAAAAATGCAGGATCAGAAGGCCATCAGTATAATGGGGTTCAAGATGCTTCAGGTTTTTTGCTTGCTGTTGGCAGTCGATGTGAAATAAGACGTGTTGGCTATAGTACAACGTGTAGGCACAATAAGCTGCCGCTTCAGCCGATAATGTATTTTAAATAAAGTCAATAATTAAATTTTTTTGCTGTAAATAATTTGTCAGCGTGAACTCCAAATTTTGGATTTTTATTTCAGGATTATTCCAAATATGTGTATTCTTAGGAATACTAAATTGCCATCTTAGTATTTTTCTATTTCATGATTTAAAGGTGCATTTTGAGTTTGATACTTCCCCCCTCCCCGTTCTATTGCAGGTTTTGTTGCTTTCTGCAATTGGTGTTTCCCTCTGCTATTCCCTGTTGTCCCCACCTTCCATCCCCCTTCTCTTACAGGTCTTGTCCTTTCTCTGTGCTGTCTGTTTGTGCTCCCCATCCCTGTGTCTGCCCCCCTGTCCGGCCGGTGACAAATCAATACATAATTAAATAAATAATAAAACAGACAAAGGAGTATATTAATACTCTCTTGTTAAAGTAAAATCTGTCTGTCACAATATGGTATCCAGCTCATCATACTCTATACCAGGCTGCTGGGCAGGACAGGTGTTAAAAAAGAAGAAAAAAAAAAGTTCAATAGTGTGGATATCAATGTCCAAACCAGCTTTTTCACAAAATGCATCAAGTGTTTATAAATAGAAAAAAAATAGAAAAGCATCAATTACAGTCACAGAAAGAAATTAAACATATTTAGAGGAAACTGTGCTAATTTATTACTATAATATCATTTACAGCTCGTCAGGCCGAAAAGTCGTAAGAACAACCTCACAGCATTATGGTGATGCTGTTTCTGGAGCTTTGAAGGGAGGAAACTGCTCCAGACAGCAAACTTGTGAGTCACAGCAGGTTTTAAATATGTTTTCTTTAGGGGTTACAAGCTGGCTGGTTGTTGCTCAGCAATCTGACAGATTAGCTCCCACACTTTCTCCAGCAGACAGATCTCCTAACGCCTCAGTTTGAGGATTACAGCAGCAGCAGGTCAGCAGACCGCACTGTCAAACTGAGCATATGAGGTTTAGGCTGGAGAGAGAGAGTATACAGCTATCCAGAAAATAACAGATCCAGATCAGTTCCAAAAGTAAAAAAGATTACAAAGTTAAGATAATATTGTCAAATCTATTATTTCCAAGGTCAAGGGTCAACTGTAAAAAAAATAAAACAAATACCAAGGATCCCAGAAATAATCAATACCTCCTCCTAAACAATAAATGGACAAACCTAAAAATTATCACTAATTAAAAACCTTACAGAAACTATTCCAGACATCACCAAAAAATATTAAAGAACCCACCCAGGAAACCATCCAAGAATCTACCCTGTAATAACCAATAACCAATAAATAGCCAAAAAACATCCAAGAATCTGCCTAGAAATGACCAATAAATAGCCAATAAACCAGCCAAAGATTCTGGCCACACATCACCAAGAAATAGCCAAGAACCTATGTACAAAGTATTTCCAGTGTATCCAAAAACTATCCAGAATCACAGGTTCTGGACACAACAGACCGAGCACAAACACGCCGTCACCCTGGAAACCCCAGTAAAACACCCTGAGCAGAAAATGGCATCTGTCTTATTTACCAGGCAAACAAACAGTAAACACACATGTAGGTGTGTGTGTGTGTGTGTGTGTGTGTGTGCGTATTGTGATGGTGATGAAGGGGCAAGTGAGGACCTCCCACATTGATGTGGCTCAGAAAAACATCTAAACTGCTTTTTAAACAACATTAGCATGAAAAACACATCAGATTTGGCTGAGTTTTTGGGTTCCCTTGTGCCAAAAAAGTGTTAAAAAAAAAGCAGAAAGGTCTCCTTTAAATCTCTTTCATGGCTCTACTGATGGACTGATGGTTCCTTTCTTCTATAGAGGAAGCGAGGGAGAGATTAAGTTTACTGCTGTGTTTTACAGTCAGGAAGGGGTCAAGCCAAGCAAATGGGTGACTGAGCATCGCTCGCCTCTGGAGTTAACATGGCGACAGAAAGCGAAAGACGGATGGACATACAGACAGTCCCATACAGCGTCCTGTATCTGAAATGTCATCCAGCGGTATCTTCACTGGAGCTCCGGTCAGGGGGTCAAGCGAAACACTCAACCCGCTGAAGGTGCACTTCAGCCTGGCCACAGTCTGCTGGGAGGGCCTGGGGGAAGAACCAGCAGGAGACACAACCACACACACACACACACACACACCTGTTTGCCTGCTGGAGAAACCTCACACACAGGAACGGATGATTTGGTGAATAAAAGAGAACGAATAAAAGATGAGTGACATAAGTATGAAGTCCGAAGCCAAGATGTATAATATAAACTGTTAAATAATGTTATTCAAGAGTTGTAGTGTCAGAATGCCTGGGTAAATAAAATAAATGAGTTATGAGTAAAGAGCTCACATACAGCTCATAATTCAGAGTCAGGGTTTAGATAAAAATAAATAAAATGTTAAAATATCTATAAGCATTTTTATTGTAGACATTTTTAAAATAAAAACACATTTGAAGATTACAAATGCAACAACATTCTTGCTTTTCTGTTATTATAACTGATCAGACATAAGAAGTTTAATTTGGTAGCTTTCTGGTATCATTATTATTTCAAAAAGAAGACTAATTAAGTGTGGTCACAGTCATTTCTGGAGAGAAGAGAAGAACTTATTGTATTAGAGTGAAAAAATACTACTTATCACAAATAAAACTAGCAATGAAGAAGATACTGCTTGTCATACACCTTCTCAACACCAAGGCAGAAAGGACAAAACACATCTTTAAAACAATAACATCACAGAGATAAAACACTTTACAGTGTTTCTGATTCACTACAGACTCAGCAGGAGCCCCATCAGCACACTGTATTGGCAACAAACTACAGTGGAAATGTAGCAATAAGCGCCACAAAACTACTAAATTACACTACAAAGTTCCACTGATGCAATAAATGAATTTTACATTAATAGTATAGCATCAACCAAAAACAAGTAATTTGAATAATATTATAGAGATACTAGATAAAGAGAAAGCAACATAAAGTCAGTATAAACGCTATTGGAAGGGTAAACATCTTAGTATGAATAAACTTAATTCTGACCTGCAAAGACAAACTGTATGTCTCTATATGGTCCCTGAGCACCATAAATATTTTAGGAATATCATGGGACATAAATTTCACAAACACACTGCAGAAAATAGTATGAATATTGCAACAATACAGGAGAGTTAACAACATACAGTAAGTCCATATTTCCGCTGAATAAATATTTATGTAGCCATGAGTAAGACAAACATCATATAAACTCACTGTTGAGTTAAATGCATCAAAAACGAACTGGAAGAATATTCTAGAAATGTTATTGTACTTTCATAAGAGATGAGAAATAGATATGAAAGTGTCATCAGATGAATAAAAACGCACTATGATGAACCACAGGAACATTAACAAGCAAAAATAAACCTTTAAACAAACATCAGATGAAGATTTAACCCCATAAAGTCATTTTAAATATCACATTTGCACTGCCGAAATACTGTAGAGATTAGACATCACACTATCCACCACTATAGTAACATTAAAGAAGCTGGTTGTAGCCCAGGCTCATTCCAAAATACTGTGGAAATTTGAGTGTAGTCTGGTTGGTGTGAAGTGTCAACGCGTAAAATAGCCTGTTAGCACGCAGAGGTAATTCTGATCAGCATTAAAAATTAACTGACTGTCACACTTAAATCAACAGGGCTAAAAAAAGAAGCAAATGTGGAGTATAATTCCCAGCTAAACTTACCGGAGTGAGCGGCTCCAGCGGTGCGGACGCTCTGGACAGAACCTCTGTTAGAAAATGTTAAAAATTTACAGCAAAACAACATTTAAGACGACTCCCGTTTGACTGGTTCGCATCCACAGGCAGCGCGCGCTGAACAGCCGACGGACGGACACACTGTGAGCGCGTGCGAGTGCGTGAGCTGCAGAGAGAGAGAGAGAGAGAGAGAGAGAGAGAGAGAGAGAGAGGGAGAGAGAGAGAGGGAGCAGCATGCGCATGCGTGATCACTCCGGTGGAAGAGAAAGTGCTTTTTCTCGTGCACGCCCACTTGCAAGGATACGTTAAAAGACACAGACACACACACACACACACACACACACACACAAAGTTAGTTAATTTGACATTAAGAGTTTAGCAAAGATATATGTGTGTGTGTGTGTGTGTGTGTGTGTGCGGTTCAGATAAGCAATACCAGCCCCGCCCTTGGCAAAAAAACCTTAAACAGTCAAGCTTCCCTCCTCAACATGCTCCTCACACACAGACACACATTATGTTCCTCCTTTTAAACAAGCTGAACTCAAATTTCATCAATAAACAAGTAATGATCCATACAAACATGTCACATTAATTTAAAGACACCAAACTATTACAACAAGAGTTTACAGCTTAGCAGGTCTGGTCAGGCTACAACTTCTTTGAGCTAAATGCTAACGTCTACATGCTGTCATGATTATATGGCAAAGCTAACAAGTTTAGCCTAAAGTACCTAAGCCTCTCCCCTTTCGGTAAACCATGGGACCTAATATCGAGAAAAAAATGTACAGTAGTCAACGACGAGAGGCAACAAATTTTTTGATCCTGTTTTAATTGTGCTCTGAATTACACACATGATGTTTGTCAATTTAAAATATAATTTTGAAAGTCAAGAAAGTTGCCGTTTGTCGTAAAATTATTTAAGTATAAGACTGGGAAAATACTTAATTACAAAGACTACAAACCCAAATGTCACGTATGTGACGTCATAACTGTTTTTCTCAATGGCTGAAGCTAACGTTACTGAAGCTAATGTCAAAGAGCTTCCATGTGTAGATGATGTGATGAAAGGACAAGGAGTCGTTGGATTAAACACATCAGGTGAGATACATCTGTGCATGGAACATAGCTAGTAGCAAGCAAGCAATAAACGTTAGCTTAGCATTACAGCGCTAACATGTTGGAGACGTATATTGTGCGAGACAAGAGATGTGGTTCATTGAGCGGTTTCACACAGAACTAAATGTGACTTTCTTCACTTACAAAATTATCTTTTAAATTGACAAATATCACGTGTGTGATTTGCGGCAGAATTCATATGGGATCAAAACATTAGTTGTCTCTCGCCGTTAAGGTCCCACGGGGCGGAAGGCGGGAACCTAGGCTCTCTATGCTAACATACTGACGTTAAGCAGGTATAATCTTAATCATGTAGGCTTATTAGCACTAAACAGTTTTTGGTAACAAACCAAAGTTTAGGACACATTTGAATTTTGACCTAGTGATCACCAGGTGTCATCAAATTTACCGGCATTAGGATTAATCCTGCGGGAACCATGAATGTGTGTAGTACCATCTTCTATAAAAAAAACAGACCAGTTGTCTATTTGAGACCTACATTTATTTGTCAAAACATGTAGCCATACCAGGCCAGCAAAAGGGACTAGGCTTTTAATTGAAGTTTTATGGTATTATAGCTCATTCTGAACTAAATTTTGCAATCCATCCAATAACTATTGAAATATTTCATACTGGATCAAAATGGAAGACCAACCTGAAATATTATCAGTAAGCAAAGACACCAAACAATACTTCAAAACATTAGGTACGGTTTAAAATAGAGTAGTGTTAAAAAGCAAAACGTATCCTGGTGTGTGCTGCAAACAAACTTTGATTTAGTCTCAGCTGACCTCTGACCTTTAATATAGTTCCTCCTTCTCTTCTGTAAAAGGAGTTATACAGTCCACATACCAAGTTAATCAACACTTTTCTACACTGCGTTTGGGTCCAAAGATGAACCACTTAAAAAAAGACAGAGTTACGGAGGGAGTGAGAGAGTCTTTGTTGGGTGAAACTGCTCTCTGCTGTTGAAATGTTTGGGGAAATGAGCTCGGACGCATCAACACACACTCACTTGAAGACAAACAGTAGAATCAGGTTTGTGTGTTGGTGTTGCCTGGTGAATAATTGCCTCTCTTTAAAGTAATCAGAGCAACACAACCACAAACAGACCAGAGTCTTACTCTAAAATCTCTCGATTTAAAGACACACAGTGCATACTAATCCAAACTGTGGTGTTAAGTCTGAACCACATTTACACCTGAAAAAAGACAACACCCACTTATCTTTCATGTTTTTATATGTTTTAACTAATTTTATAAACTAAAACTTGAAAGGAAGTCCAGTTCTCCGAATGTGCAGGATAAGTCTACAAAATTTTAATTGTGCGGTTAATGGTTACAGAAATGAATAGAAATTGATAATTTCACACTGCAAAAAATAGACACTGAATTGGAAGGAGACTCATCACCAGTGAGAGCTTAGTCGGACAGAAACCGATTGTTTGCTGTAGTATAGTGTTGCTCTGATCGGAGTTGTTGTCTTTCAGGAGCGCTGAAAAAGATTAATTTATTGAACATCTCAAGATGTTTCAGCTTAAAGTGTATCACTGAACACATTTAATATGGAACAATAGAACAAGATGATTAACCTCAAATTTAAACTTTATTTTTAATTCACTTTACAGGAGACTGGCAGCTTGCAAGGAATAAAGAACGATTTTTATTTATTATGATCAAAAAACAGATTTTTGCATTTGCAAAGTTTACTTGACCTGGAAATAAGGTCACCAAATTTGTCTGTGGGGGGGGAATAAAACGCAACTGAAAAAATAGTCTAAAAATTCAAATCATCTACATTGAATGTTTGCATCATGTACATTTTTCCTTGTTTTCTGTAGTAATAAAGATTCAGAAACACTATATTTTATAGCAGTCATATAGGAGTCATAATTTGTTTTTAAAAAATGTTGTACATTTCGTGGAAATAACTATGTAATTTGGTGCTAGTAATTGTGCCGGCATTTGTTGATTTTCCAAGGATTTTCCCAAAAAGAAATGGTGTAGAATATGAAATATAAGATGTCCATGAGGCATGTGCCGAGTAGATGTAATTATTCCTTTTGCTTATAGCATTAGTGATCATTTTTTTGATAAGAAGTGATGATCACAAAATAAACGTTCTTAGTTCAAAAGAAAAAAAAAATTTAAACCGGGGCTTACAACCACATCTCAGTCTTCCTCAGTAGATGGAGTTTAGCTACATTGTTTTATTGGCTATTTCCTTCCACGATGTGTTGAGAAAGGAGGTAAGAACCACATTGTTGAAAGTTCTTGAAAAAGCTAACAAGTGGACATTGAATTAAGATCTTCGCATTGTTACTGTTTCCAAGTTCAAAAATGCAGTCAAACAATCAAGAACTGAAAACAGTTTGTTACAGCATGTTGGGATTACAAAAAGCTTTTAATCATTTTATCACCTGGAAATAACATTTTTTAAAAATCTAAATTTAGCTTACAGACTTTAGTTTACAGTCAAACCCTGTTTTATTTATTCTTGATCGAACAAGACTGTAAAGTTCAAGCTCTATTTTTTTGCCTCTAGCATGTCTCAAGAACAGTTAATCCATTTTTAAAATTGAGTGGAATTTTCCTTAAAGGCAATATTTTATTCTGGTGGTACAGGAAACAAAGTCATTAGCGGTGTACAGGTTTAAGGTTTTTGAGATGTTATTGCACAAAGCATTGCATAGTTGTTGTCAGGCCTGAGGTACAGTGACACAAACAAAAACACGTTCATACATTTTAACAAAACAATCTGAAAGGAGTCAATCCACGGAACATTTTATCACACATAACAAGACTCTGGGTAGAGTGCAATGAGTACAAGGACATTCGGGAGATGGACAAAATAACAGCAACATTTCACATTACAACACAATTCAAGTCAACACTGCCTTAAGAATTTAATCAAAACCAGACTGAAGGGTTGAGCTTCACAAATATCTGGCTGTTGCATTGAGTTGTGGCAATTTGTCTTTGTGTTTCTATTATTTTGTTCACCAAATTATAATCAATTTGAACAGGAGAGAAAACTTTGGGCTCTATCAGAAGAAAAACAAAAACATACACTAGGCAGCACATTTATTCAGTATTTTCAAATAAACTGAATATAATCTCTTTTTTACAACATAGTATTTTATGATAAGAAATTATTCAAAAACATTATTTTAGTGTGTAAAAAAGGAGTATATTGTTACATATCACATTGTTAATTCAGACAGACAAAAACATAAAACACCTAAACTTTGGCTACTGATTTGCTAAGATCAGCTTCAGCCAATGTTTCTTCTCCAACAAACAAAGCAACATCATCAACATACAGCAAAATTTTTTGGCTTGTCTGAAATGATGAAATTATTATTATTATTATTATTATTATTATGCTGAACGTCTTGTCGCGTAAACCAAAGAAGGAAATGACCAGCAGCCAACCAGTTACTGGCTGTGCGGCAAACTAGCAAGTTAGCCGCACAGAAAAAAAACAAAACAAAGTTAGCCGCACAGGTAGGCATCGACAAGCCATCTATAAATTTCCTAAATGTGGTTCTGTAATGTGAACAGAGACACTGTATCCCAGGAGCAGCGACAATGTAGCGTTTCATCAAAGAAACTTTGGCTACAGGTACAAAGCGACATCGTTGACGTATAACAACATTTTGTGGTTCATAGCAAAGTGTTGGTGTCAACATGCTGCTGAGCATCTTATCATGTAAACCAGAGAAGGAAATGTCAGCAGCCAACTAGACAAGTGTAGTTAGCAGGCTAGCCAAACAGGTCCATTAACCATCTAAATCTTTCCTCAACGTGTAACCCGCTGGTGTAGCAATGTGAACAGTAAAGCAGAGAAACTTTGGCTACGGGTGAAACGTTGCCAGACAGACTGGCTACAACAAACCAGACATTCTTCACCAACGACAAGGCAACATTTTGGGGTTCATAGCAAAGTATTGGTCTCAACATGATGCTGAGCATCATAAGGAAATGACCAGCAAGGTGCAGCTGGAGCTAACTATGTAGCTGGAAAGTTAAGTTTATGGTCCAAACTCCTCCTCAGCGTGTAGCATGCTGATGCTGGGGTTTGATAGCATTTTAGAAAATCTGAACCCAGTTCTGAATCCACTCATCAAATATGAAACCTTTTGAATCCCTCATCAATCCTTTATTTTGGTTCTGCTGTCAACATTTGTAATAAAAGGTGACTAGAAGATTAAATTGAAATGTGCACATTTGTTGGCTCAAGAACAGATTACAGACTACATATTTGAGTGTCACCCCAATTTTTTTTTTTCACAACCTGTGAAACAGATGATATGGCATGTTGATTAAATATATCTGCCACATTAAAATAACACAGTCTACTTTCTTTTACATCTTTTTTTTCCACCAGCTACTTGCTTCAAATTCCTGAGTTCTGATTAAAGGGTAGCTTAGGTATTTTTCAACCTGGATCCTTTTTTCCCCATGGTTTTTATGACTAATTGGAACAACATTTTTTGTATTGAGAAAGTATTGAGAAAGCGTGCTGCGGCAAAACAGGACTGTGGTTACCTCAAGTGCTTGGTTTGCCACTGACAGGCTCAAATTGTTATTGTAAGTGACAGTTTTATGTAAAGGATCCCTGCAGACATAAACTATTAAAATAAAGTAAGATCTTTTTTGTTTAACCAGAAACTGTCACTATATCAGTCTCATCAAAGCCACCAGATTCCCTTAATAAAAGGTGTAGGTCTCTGTAGGGATCCTTTCCACAATGTTGTCAGACACTTTTAATAACAATCTGAGCCTGTCTGTGGCAAAAACAATCACTTTACAGGACGTACTTTGACGGGGTACAATTGCAGGCTTGTTCCACTGCAGCGCACTCACTCAATGGACCATTTCAAAAGATTTCCCAGTTATTAACAGACACAAAAACATGGGAAAATAGGGTCCAGGTTACAAAATGCCAAAGTTATTCTAAAAGTTGACAGGCATAAATGACTAATATGAAACTTAACCAGGAGATTCCGATGAATGAAATGAATATGATAAGATCAGCTTTTCGTTTCTCTAGAGAAGACTCATCACACTGTTGGTCTTATTGAACTAGAAAAACAGTCCACTTTTGCAGTTGTGGAGTGCAGAGGCTAAAACGTGCTGCTTTTAAATAATCTTTGGCCAAGATCAAACACCGGCTTGCAGAGAACAGCCAAGTTTAATTCTAGTAAATAACTTCTGGCATTAACGCTAATTAGCTACAGCTGAATATGATCTGCTGGAGGCAATGTTTGTCATTTTACCCGGCAAAAGGTCATCAGTACCGGCTAAAATATGAGAAGCTCACAGAATGTTTTTATTGCTAATAAAAAAAGAACAAAACACATTAGATTCAATAAGAGTCCTGGCATTTTATCAACATGGACGCAGATCCAAAGCTGAACTGTCTATAGGAAGCCAGCTGGTGCAGAGTTGTGGATCGTACAGACAGTGAAGCAGTTTTCCTGCAGTGGTGTTGAGGCACATTTAGTCGCTGTGAGTTTCTGACTGCAGTGGCTCAGGATTTTTTAAAGTTCAAAGAAAAGCTTAGTGCCTCACAGAGGATTAGATGGATTTACCCCCCAACTCTCTGAGACAGAGGCAAGAAATTAGCTCACAAGTACTATAGGTCTATGATTGTATGTATAGAAAGAAAGATCATTCTTAAGACCCCCCTTTGTCCTTAATATCATTTCAAGAGTTCAAAAAAATTAACATCCTTTTGAAAACACTCCAAATATCACTTGTTGTGCAGTTCCACAACAGTTTAAGAGTCGGAAAGTGATGAAATTCCCCCTTTTCTAAGCCTTTCCAGGCCTGCAGGAGGTATATCAGGACCCAGGAAACCCATTCAAAATCCAAAGTAATTAATTTCCCTCTAAACTATCTAACTGCCTCTTTTTGTAGCGAAGCTGGAAATATATCCTAAACCCACAAACTCCCAATTCCACTCTGGTATAAAACTATCCCAAATCCATCCAAACATTAAAAAATCCCAAAACAATCCCTCCCTAACTTTCCCCACAATGGTGTCCATTTATCCCAAAAGATCTTTCCGAACATATTTCTGGCCATTTTTTTTTGGTGGTTGTTGTGTCAACTTTCCTCCAGCCAGGAGGGGGCATCTACGCTGGGGTTGTTGAGGAGTTCGCCAGCCTGCTGGATGTTTTGCTGGAGGAAGCTGTGACACGATAAACTGTGAGCAGCAACGGCCGTGTGGAGCAGCCACAGCTGGTTATGGAGGACTTTGACCTGCAGACAGAGAGCGTAAATGAGAGATTTGTCAAACGAATGTTAATCCTTTCTTCATTAATATTAAGTATCCACCACTTTCTGCCAGGTATAATATATCATATCCATTTTGCAGCGAGAATTGGAGGTGAGCTAGCTAATTTTACTGTGTAGATTGTTCAGTTGATAGCTAGTGTTGTGTTGTCATTGCACTTTCAGATGCCGTTCACCATTTTGTGCAGGCGCTCTGGCGAAAAAAAAAAAAAGCACTGATCATGGGGAATCGACTCGTGGCTCTGCTTCAACTGTGTGACAGCTTGACAACGGCCGACCAAGATTTCTGACATCTTACCGTCTGACAGCCGTCTGTGAGCAGGTGATCAGCCCTCCCTGTATGCAGCACGGCAAACGATGTCAGACAAAGCTCAAATTCCGCCCTACTTGTGCGGCTCAAAAACTGAACCGAAACTGTCTGTGTACAGTGTATGGCCAGCTTAATAAAAAAGGCATAAAATGCTCAGAACATGGTTTAAAAAAATGTTTATACTGACTTATTTGGAAATATTGGGATATAAATAATGGGATGACGATTAAAGAAGTCAAAAACATGCGTTTTTCAAGTAAATGGAGACAGAACCTGCTGTAACTATGTCACCAGATTCCACCAATATGTCGTCATCTTCATCTATTTCTGTTAGTTCAGACACATCAGCAACACGTGGAAAGATGGTCCATGTAACACTAGAACTCTCCAGGATTCATGGAGGATGACTTGCTGACCATTTCCAGGTTTACCAGAAATCTCGGCTCCCTCTCTTGGTCCCTCTCACCTTGTTCTCCTCCAGCAGCTTCACCTTGATGGAAAGGTCATCTCTGATCCTCTGGTACTTCTCCCTCTGGTTCTGGAAGTCTTTCTGGGCCTGCTCCAGTTTGGGCAGAGTGATGGCGTCCCGGGGCCCCAGGTTCAGCTCCTCCAGGTCGACTCGGTACGCGTCGTACTCGATCCTGGGAGTTGGAGAAGAAGAGGTCTCAAAAATTGTTTCATTTTGTGGACCGTTTTTGTTTTGATAATATTCTTGAGGTCCGGTAGAGGTGGGATGTCACAACGAATTAAATAACAAATTACTGTCCAGCTTTTATCGTTTTCTTGCGGCCTGGTAGCAGTTGTTCAGTGGTTATGTCTATTACGATTTCCTAAATTTCCCAGAATAGCTTCCAATGTCGTCTCTATTGCCATGTTCATTTCTATTGGGGTGAATGATAGAAATGGAAAACACTCCCATGTTTATGACATGCACAACCTCCTTTGTGTACTTCAGCTTGTGATTTCCCTACATTTCCCAGAATGCCCTTCTGGGTCGTCCATTACTTAAACCCAAACCTTCCTCTCAGTCTCTGCTGTATTACTGTTGAAACACTTTCTGATGTTAAACAAATATGAGCTGCTGTATATATCTAGATATATGACATGTAGACCCTGGTGTGGCTGGAAGCAGCACGTTCAGGCTCACAGGAAACAGCAAATGTGTTTTCCACCCACCTGGCGGCCTCGTACTGCTTGGCATTGATCATAGTGTCCTCGATGGTTTTGTTGATCAGAGTGTTCATGTCGGATGTGAAGGCGTTAATGGCCGCCGCCAGAGTCTCACCGCTCTTAGACAGAAACTTCTGAGCCTCTGCATTTACACCAAAGTCCACCTGACAAAGAGACAAAGAGAGAACACCATGATTGACCACCTCATGCGAAATAACTTCACCCAAGGTCTTCAAATGTCCTGATCAGAAATACTGATGAGTGTCAAAATTAAAGCTAAACAATATGAAAAAAGGTATAATTGAAAATTGTCTTTTCACATATTTTTTGTAACAGTTTGCAGAATTAAGTTGTGAAACTGAGTGCACAAACTTACAGATTTTACAGCCAGATGTTAAATATAGGACTGACTGGACAGGATGGACTGTTGTCTTGTTTGGCTGCTTAGCTTACATACTCATTTACTTTTTAAACATTATATTTCCACTTCTAGTGGTACAAGATAGTATGAAGACTGGGGCTGAAACTCGATTAACTCGATTACTAAAATGGCATTTACTGTTTCGCACAGACGATTATTACTGTCGCACAACACGTTTACGCTTTGCGCAAGGGAAGATGAAGTGATTTGATGGGATGGATTGCAAAATAGCGGAAGAGAGAGAAAATAGCGAGCAACGAAGAAGAGACAGGCCAGTGACAAAGACAAAAAGTGTCCAAACTATGGGATCATTTCAAGCTAAAAGAAAACAAAACTCTATAACTTCCAGTCTGTGTGCTGTGAAACAGAACTAGCCTACCACAACGACAGTGTTTCAGCATCTGAGCAGAAAGCACCCGGTCTATGCATCGAGACCACGGAGCGGACCCGAAACAAGGTAACGTTAACATTAGCACTGAACGTAAATCATGATTGCTAGTTGAGATAAAGGCTAGCAAAGGTAAGGCACAATTCTTAGTTGTAAATGTATAAACATTTTTTTGTTCTCCGACTCGTTAGTTCCGTTTGGGTCGTACAGTGATAGGAGTTACACAGCTGATCCTGTTACTGAGGGTAACAAGCAAAAGTATTTGCTTGGCTGAGGTTGCTGGAGTGTAAATTTAGGAATGACCGGCTAACGTTGCCTGAACTCTGATAGCATCCAGGCCCTGCTTCAACAAAGAGGGGGAATACTACAGAGTGCATGTGCTAGTCATGAATAGGGATTTTGTTTATGTAACCTTTAGTCAGCTAGTGGCCTTGGAGGTAATACTTGGTCACTAATGTAGCTAGTTGGACATGCAAAAATTTTCAGCTAACATTACAGCGGCTAAATCCATTCCTCACACTCTCCCTCATATATATTTTTTTCCAAACTCGTTGAAAGCTGTGCAATTGTTACAGTTGCTAAACTGCGATTGGACAATTTCTGTTTGGGGGAGAGGTTAGAGAACAGACATTTGTAATTGTAGTAGTAGTAGTAGTATTGTAGTATTTGTGTCGTACAGTGTTAAAAGTAATAAATGTACTCGCAGTAGCAGCAGTAGTACAACAAAAAAATTTTTAGACTCACATGCAGCATTGGTGTTTTGAGGCTGAGTTCGGCAAAGGCGTCCCCCAAGGTCTTCTGGGTAACTGTGAACTGAGTGAGCTGATTGGCCAGTGTCTGAGCCAGCTTGGTCATGTTATCGTAGCGTTGTCGGTCATCTTTGAGCAGTTCGAGGCGAGGCTCCAGGTCCAGGTCCACCGTACGAGATCCACGGCCGAGCTTCTCTGATAGAGCCTGCCTGGTACACTGCGGGGAGACAGTATTGCTCAGACTGATTGAACATCTTTTACCAATGAACAGAAATAAAAAGTCCTGTTGGATTCCTCTCACCTTGTAGGCGCTGATGCTCCACTTGCGGACTCTTTGCAGCTTCTCACTGGCTGGGTTCTTGTTGTTGCCTTGAATCACCACAGGTCCTCTTCCTGGTGTCTGGGGTGACACTGGAAGGTCTGGAGGTGGGGGGTCAAAGGTCAATGGAGAGTAGTGATGAAACGGTATGAAAATTTCCCGATTATAGTGACCAAAATAATCACGTTATCAGCGGTATTGTAAAAATGTGGAGAAAATGATTCAAATGTACTGAAAAATCTCCACAGCGCTGGAGCTGCATACTGTGCATGCCCGCCTGCTTCTGGGAGACTGTCGCTAACTGCATTATGTATTTGCTGTCAGCTTATAATTGTTCGGTTATCCTTGCAATTAAAATGCGTGCGGTAATAATAACCGTCGGGAATTTTACTATGGTTTATTAAACCGGTAATCGTTTCATCCCTAACGGAGAGCTACCATGACAAGTGCAATACCTGACATATTGTGCAGTATTCTCTGCTTCAATACTCTGGTTACTCTTGTATCCAAAAGTAGTAGTGGTATGGATGGAAATGGTGGACCACACATATTATTTGAATGTTTACACAGTGTGTTCAATTGTTTGTGTAGTATTAGTTTAAGCAGACTGTGTTTGTCTTTTGCTGTGAGATCAGATCACATTTTATGACCAATTTATGCAGAAGTGCATGTAATTCCAAAGGGTTAACATACTGTACTTTTTCCTGCAACTGTAAATAACCATTTTACAATACATGTTAGAAACCAAAACAGCGTAAACACACACCTTTATAATGTTTCTACTCCTTCACTAGTTTACCTTTGTCCTGCCCTGTTTCCATGTTGACCTCTGCCATGGCCTCAGCTGGACAGGAAGTGACACCGTTGTCTGCGTGGTTGCAGTTACTGTTCGCGTCCTGTTAAAAAGGAGAGAGAGAAGTGTTTCTTTCCACAGCACTACGGCCACATGGACAGAAAAACTATACTGCTATGTTTTGGTGTCATTTACAGTCCCTGCTTCTATCCTCTGCTCTCTCGGAGGGAGGGCAGGGTTCAGCGCCTCCACGCGAGCGCGCGCACACACACACACACACACATTAATTCAAATTAATTAAATCAAACATTTATTGAACATTTGTTATGCTGTTAGTGAGGAATATTATATTGCGATAATTATCATTGTTGTCCTAGTCAAGCAGTCAACATGTGTAAACAAGGAGGAGTGTTGCCTCCGTCAGACCCACTAATTATGGTGTGTTTGAGCAGCATTTGGAGGCTAAGAAATTGTCAGTAGTCAAGGAATAACGCATTTAATCAGGGACAATTCACATCAAATCATGTATTGCAACAATGCTTTTATTGTGAATTGTCCCTTTTTAAATAGCATTACGGTATTTTAATATCCTGTTGTAATACATGTATTGTGAAATGCCCATAAATAATTGCACATGCATTTGACTAGTATAATAATAATTATATATGCATATTTGCATGATCCATCAAGTTCATTTATATTGATTCAGTTAGTAATATTTTCTTATTGAACTGCTGAAATTGTATTAATCCACCACATGATTACGCACACCTTCTGATGAAAGAAATTTGCATAAATTGTAAAATACAGTGTTCAGAAATCACACAGAATCTGGATATGACATTATATTAGTTGCTGCTCTTTTAAACTTTTGCTGCTTGTCAATTGTCTATTTTGGACTGGTTCTGACTGTACATGGGTCCCTTTCAGACCAGGTTTCTTTAATAGGAAGTACATTTATGCACACCAAAATCTTGGACCTGTGAAGCCCTCTGATGCACCTCTGACCTCTCTATGGAGCTCAACTTCCCCCCCACCCCCCCGCTCAACTGCTGCTGCCGGAAGCACTTTAACTTAAATATTTAAGATTTCTAGCTGCATCTTTCCAAGCTGGAATTTCAAATTTCAGTTCTTGAATGCAGCGTCAACAGGAGCATCACCAGTAAGCTACCGTAACGAGGTCAAAGGCCAGAAGTTAAAGCACCGTGACAATCCTCAGAAGTAACACCGTGGGAACCGGAGCTTATGGGGGACAATCAGAACCAAGATCAAAAGGTTGTGAGGTTGCCACGGAGATGATAGTTCCCTGTTGTGATTGGCGGGCACGGAAAATGGTCAGAGGTCACTGCTATAACACTCAGGACAGGAAATAGTCACCTGATATAGATGAAAGGTAAAGACACACGAACAGTAAACGGCTGTCGTCTACAGTTAAGACAGGTTACAGACAAAAAACATCAACACTGGAAGTTAACGTGTGTGTGTCTACCTTCTTGTATTTCCCACATAGTGAGGACCGGAGCTTTAGGTTTAGGTTAGGGTCGGCATTTTAGTTTTGATTGTTAGGGTTAGGGTAAACGTCCAGGGAACGCGTTATGTCAATGAGGGTCCTCAAAACTATAGAAGTACAAGGATGTGTGTAACAACATTATATTCCCCCTCCGTCACTCCTCCTCCATGGTTTAATTTGTTTCCAGGAAGTGATGTTCAGGGAATGTTGTGCAGTTTTGCAGGGGTTTTTTTCCCAGAAAACACACACACACATACACACACCTGTGGAGGGCTCACCGGGCTGGAGGAATTTGGCTCAAAGTTGTTGTGTCGCATTGAAGAGACAGCGAGGCATGTACTGACGCAAAGAGAGTTTTACACTCACACACACACACACACACACAGTATCCACCTTTGCTCTTTCCAAAGGTTAGAGAAGCTGGTGTGTGACAGGAAGGTTGCTGGTTTCTCCAATGAGCTCTTAAAAAAAAAGGTCACATTTGCTTTAAAAACAGATTTATTTTGCATCAGTGGATCTGTTAATCAGTTCACTCAGATGAAACCAAACCTACTTGGAAGTAGCAACAACCACGTCTCAGTGTAACAGACCTGGCAGTGCAGAGCCAAATCCTAAGGATCTGTTTCCGGACCGATCCAGGCAATTTGGATATTTGGATCGGTGGTAACAGTTCATTGAAAACAAACTGAGGTAACTAAAAATGTACCATTCAACACCTAGTGGCCATTAGAGGAACTGCAGCTTGAGATACAATCATAGCAAACGATGAAACCAGAAAAGTTACATCTCAACGTTTTAAAAACTGCTCTAAAACTACAGATCTGCACACAGGTGAGTCACCTGCTACCAGCTCCTGTTACCTGCCGTCACTCGATTACTATTAACCACAACAACGGCCGCCCTATCAGACGTACAAACACTCGCTGTCACTCTTTATCACCCCAGTTTGCTTTTGTTGTCGTCACAACTGCTGATAACATTGTAGAATCTGTTAGGCAGCCGGTGCACATTGTTCCTTTTCTTTTATTTAACTGGTTGCATAACGTGTGTGGAGTATCTGTAAAGAATAAATGCATCAACCACACGTCGGTTTTAAATGTGCTTAATAGGCTGTTGACACGCTCAGTCAGTCCATGACACTGAGAGACGGGAGGAAGAATGAAGTTAAGATGCTTCACTGCTTAGCCATGGTTAGCTGCAGCCTGCAACTGTGTGTATGTATGAATGCACTTGTGCTAGAGATGTGCGGATGGATATTTCTGATCCCAGTTTCTTGCTCTAGGATCGATTCTCATGCAACAGTATCAATATCTAAAACACAGTAATCTGGAGTGTGTGCATTTTATCGTAAGTAACTGTCACCAGGATGGTCAAATTAGACCTGGTTAACTACTTCTCCTTCCAAAGCCTCTGGAGTCAGTCTTTCCTGGGGCTGAAACGGTTCTGAAACCAAGACCGAAATCGCGACACAAAAGTCCACGGTCTCGTGTCGCAGATCCGACAGGCAGAACCGCGAAATCTCTCCTTGTATGTGTCTCGGCTGACTTTCTCCATCAGCAAGTCGCCGTGTTTAATTAATTCACCCATGATTCAGTTTTCAAGAACGCCACATGTAGATTGAAAGCGAAAGTAACGTTAGTGAGTGACATCTGCAGTGGTGCGTTCACTGTCGCTCCGTAATATTCTTTTGTTATCCTTATACAACTTGCATTTGATTATTACATATTTCTACATCTATTTATGTCAGCTGTATGTCTGTCTGCGTGTAGCACCTTAACACCAAGGCAAATTCCTTGTTATGTTATACTGTTAACATGTTTAATCGGTTATTAAATAGATCTTGTATATAAAAAAAACTAAACCAAACTGTAATCACAGATAAAACTTACATTTAAAACAAAACATAACCGACTCAAACATGACGGCCTGCTGATACAAGTCGCCTCTATCCTGCTATCCAGAGGTTGCCGCTTGATTAAGATTGAAGAATTAACACTGGACAACCACTCCTCACGTTACTACAACTCTGGATTGGACAACGGTGCGCGCCAAAAGCTGCAAAGCTACTGCATAATTCTGGCCCGCTAGTTCACCTGTCCAGATGTTACTTTTTACTGACCCCGGGCCACCGTTATTGTCGAACCCTGTCCAGATTTCGGGGCGTGATTTAGCGGAAATCAAACACCCAAGTTACAGTTAAAGAGTATCTGAACACCAGGCTGGACTGTGTCACTGCCTGTTTGACCTTAGTCATTGTGCTCTGTTGTAACTGTAAAACACAAAAACAGGAGTACACCTGCGCATCACTGCAAAAAAACTTTAAAGAGTTTCAGGGGGTGTTTGCTCGCTGACAGGAAGAGTTACTTTACGTTTAAAGAGCTTTCAGCAGCTTTTAAATGTTGTGATTTAGCTGAACAGAGAAGATAATACAGAGGTTTTGATGGTGTCTCACCGTAGGAGGAGTCTCCATCTCTGTGGCGCCGGACGCCAGGCTGACGTCCCCTCTGTGCTCCTCCATCATCTTGCTCCGCCCACTTCAGTTCCTCCAACTTCCTCATTTAGACAAAACAGAAAAACATCAATCTGCAACATTTCTTGTTCCTCTGAGGTTACGGTCCTGACTTATGAGGCTGCTTCTAAGCATTAAAAAGGATTAGTATGATGATGAATTAACATTAAAAACTTCTTTTAGATGTTTCTAGCTACTTATTTGCTATATTGTCACGTTATGTTTAACACTTCAAACAGCTGGAACTCTTGTATCAATGTTCAGATTTATGTTGTTGTATCAGAAAATGCGGTAAAAAATCTAAATATCCAACATGTACAATGATGATTATCGCTGCTGTATATTCTTAGTTACAGTTATCTGTTGGGGTTAGTGCCTTGTTTCATATTTAACCTTTCTAAAGGAGTTTACTTATATTTAAATATGCTGGAGAGCTGCCTGCTGCTTAACCCTCCTAGATTTTGGGTTAATTTGTGTGTTGACCTGATGATAATGATAACGTTGGTTTCAAAAAGAAAATCCTTCAACATGTTTGAAATTGTGTTTGTTTTTTTACATTTACATTTATCTAACGCTTTTATCCAAAGCGACTTACAATTGCTATATACATGTCAGAGGTCGCACGCCTCTGGAGCAACGAAGGGTTAAGTGTCTTGCTCAGGGACTCAATGGTGGATGGGTCACAGTGGGGGATTGAACCCGGGTCTCTCACATTGCGCCATTGCCCCACAATAATACATATCCTTGATAACAGAAATTATTTTTCTTTCCAACTGTTACAGATAACATAAATCTGTACTTAGAAATAATATCAAGGCATTAAAACAGCAAAATGGTCAACCAGTGAGATTTTATAGTAATTTGCATATATGTCCATACTCGCGTAACAGGTATTCTGGATGTGTAAGAGGGGTTGGAAGGGAGGTTATATTTTATTTAAAAGGACTATTTAAGTAGTCAACAAAGAAACAAAGTACCACACAAACATAAACCTGGGTAACTTTAAATATAATCATTGTCTGGAGGTTTATATTGCAAGGATAAAAGACGTAAGTACATTTAAGGATAACAGGAGTGTTTAGGAAGAGCTCAGTGTGTTGTTTCAGTTCAGTGGAGTGTAACAACAGTGTGGTTCCACCTGGTGGTGGAAAGGCAGAAGCACAACACTCTGCAGGAGGGATCCTTTTTCCCGGACTCTTTAAACATGGTGCAAGCATTTCTGGCTAAAACGCTGTTATCAGTTTTTTCTCATGCAGCTAATTTGGCTCTTTGAAAGCAGTTTGAGGATTTATTTGTTTTCTCTGGATGATCTTGAATAATAGCACGCTCTTATTTTGATATCAGAATCAGAGATAATTCTTGTGTCACAGTTGCTCACTTTGCACATCAAGGCATTAAAGGAATCAAAATAACAATAGAAGAAAGTTGGTAAGTAGAAATATAAAGAAAATATACAAATATAAATTTATAAATATAAAAATATAAACAAGAGTGTGGAAAAATGGTTAGGGTTAGGGCTTCCAAATCCTGGAGGGATTGTTTAATGATTCAACTATAAGTCTAAAGATAAAAAAACAACACATCTACAACAATTTCATCGCGCAAAAAAAAACACCTAAAAACATTGCAATCTTTTAGAAAAGCAGCCGCGAAAATCAGATATTTTAGACCACAACAATCACTAAACAGGCCTGCGAAATCCTGGAGGCACAGAAAATGAGTACTGATAGTGTTGAGGTGAAATCAAAATCCTGAAAAATGACAGTATTGTACAGAGAATAGACAATATTGCACATTAAGTAAAACCAAAAATAAGTTTGAGTTTAAACCGTGATCAGTGTTGATTGGCTGAGTGCTGATCATGTGATTGCAGGTACATGCGCTGCAGCAATTTATTCACAAGTCTAATTTTCAGTCACTTTGTTCTACATTGTGCACCACAATGTTTCCATCATCACTGTTAAACATTAGATTATTATTTACCAGTGAACGCTGGCAGAGTACGAGTGACGCTGCAAACATGTTGCTCTTAACTAATTGATAATTGCCCCTAGGGGGATTAATAAAGCTGTGTTAATTGTCCTCCTCCTCTAAGTTTCCGTCTGCTTCATGTTTGCTTCTTTTTCTTGTTTCTAATCTTACATGTTGTGTGTTTTAAAGTTGTTTTAATGGCTCGTTTTAACATCTGGCAGATGGACAACAGTTCTGTGGAAGAACAGTGATGTTATCAACATGCATTATCCCTGAAAATAAAGACACCATCTAACAGCACACACTGGCAGCTGTAAATGTTAACCTCCCTTCCTTTGCCATGGGACCTAAATATGTATACTTTTTGCTACTGTTCAAATTGTGCCCTGAATTACACAATGGTTTTCAATGTAAAAGATAATTTTGTTATTCAGGAAAGCCACGGTTTGTTGCAAAATCTTGTTTGTGACAGATGTCAGAGCTCTTTTATACTGTATTACCCGTAGATAAAGTTTAGATGAGGTGTTTGTACTTTGCACTTACTGTTAATAAAGTTTTATGGGAAAAAAACTTACATATTACTTATGACAGGAAAGTGGTAGTAACCTTGTGGCAGACAACTAATTTCTTTTGAAAGTCTCAGTTCTTCGTAAAACATTAACGCAACATTTACGTTCTGCTCAGTGAACAACATCTCTTTTTTCGCACAACATACATCATCTACATATTAGCGCTGTAATGCTAAGCTAACATTTATCTCTTGGTTGCTACTAAGCTAGGTAACTATGTTCTGTTTTTCACCTGATTGTGTACGACAAACTGCAACTTTCTTGACTTGCAAAATAAACTTTTAAAGAGGTGATATGCTAATTTTCAGGTTCAAAATCTTAATTAGGGGTTGTACCAGAACAGGTTTACTTGGTTTAATTTTCAAAAAACACCATATTTTTTGTCATATTGTACATTGCAGCAGCTCCTCTTTTCACCCTGTGTTGAAGGCTTCGGAGTGATACATCTTGTGTCTAAATGATCTTTGTTGGGAGTTGCACATGCGCAGTTCCTAGTTAAGGACAACTAGCCAATCAGAAGCAGAGAAGGGCGGGTCAGTGAGAAGCAAACGCGGCTTCAGTTCAGCTGTATATCCCCTTACCAGCTTAGCAACATGGACTGGAGCAAGAGTTTCAGAGTGGTCAGTTATTTACCTGTAACAAAAGTATTTTTCATCCATAAAGTTTTAACTGAGCTCTGTCTCTACATCACAGTAACAACTTTATGTCCACTGACTGCCTGGAGGGTAGCTAGTGTTTGGAAGGGAGAGGAGAGCTCAGTGTTTTTCCACCAATGTTTGAGGGCGTGTCGGAGTAGCCGCTTGGCGAGTGTTATATGACGCGCATTTAGCTTTCATCCCTGTGACTGGGATGAAAGGGAAACAGCTGGACTACAAATGAGCTGTTTTCAGGCAGTTCAGAGCAGAGCTTTCTGTGGGAGATGGGAACTCCCTTTGGGCTGGACTTTGAGCTTTTTACTTTGCAAACCTGTTACATGCACAAAAAAGGAGTATAACTCAATAAAGGAGAGGGAAAAAGGCAAACAGCACAATACCCCCTATAAAGTCCAACACAACAAAATAGACTTTGAGTTTATTCTTGGATTAATGTCAAGATGTGAACTTTACCACTTGTCATAAGTAATAAAGTATTTTTCCCTTACAACTTTAAGTTAAGTGCAAAGTACAAACACGTCATCTAAACTTTATTCACTGGTAAAAGGGTATAAAACAGTGAGCTGGCCTCTGTCACAAGACACCACCCATGTAAATTATACAGGCACATCTAGAACTTGTTTTCTGCCACATTAAAAAAAGTGTTTGACCCCTAATTTCTGCACATGACAACATGATTGGAACTACTTTCACACAATATTAAAATGTGGTTTTCTCCACTTCTGCTTGTCAAAAGGAAGATAGTAACTTTCACTTCTGCATGGAACAACTTGAGGAAACTGTATACATACAGCTCAGTCTGTTCGGGCTTAGCTTGGAAACCGGAAGGTCGCCGGATCGAGTCCCCGGGCGCCGTGTGATGGTAGCCCCCTCTCTCTGACATCTCTCCGTGTGTTGCTATGGGTTTGTGCATGTGTGTTTAATGCTAACAATAATAGAGTGAAATGTAGAAAACACTGAATTTCCCCTTGTGGGATTAATAAAGTATATCTTGATACCACGTGACAAAGTGATGCTGCACCTGAAAGCTGGCGTCACACCTGCTACCCGTGATTTTAGAGCTGCAGAGATTATTCAATTCATAATAATCAACAACTATTTTGATAACTGAATAATTGGTTTGAGTAAAGAAAAAAAGCCAAACTTTTCTGATTCCGGCTTCTTAAATGTGAATATTTTTCAGTTTCTTTACTCATCTATGATTGTGAACTGAATATCTTAAGGTTGTGAATCAAACAAGACATTTGAGGACGTCATCTTGGGCTTCAGGAAACACTGATTGAAACGTTTCTCCATTTTCTGACATTTTATAGACCAAACAACTGGTGGTCAACCGATATGGGTTTTTTAATGGACGATATTTAGAGAGCAGGACATATTAATGCTGATATCAGAACAAAGAAAAGTCATGTATAATCCTATTATGTCTGCAGAGTACAATCTAACATACATCAGCCGACGTGTTGTTTTAGATGGAAGCTTTATTAATGAATGAAACAGAAACACAGATTTGGTTCTGCTGTAGATTTCAGAGCGAGTCTGGTGTTTAAGCGGGGTACAGTTTGTCAGAAGTGACGTAATTAAGCTGCATTCTCTACCGTATAACAATATATATTTAACACTGGTAGATGTGTCTGCAGACTTTATACATTTAACTTGCTCGTTATCTCAAAATACCAGATATCGTCCCGATTAACCTAATCGATTGACTGTTTAAATTTCTATCACTACTAACAACTAGCCTAATCGAGAAAATACTCAACGGATCTGTTTCTGTTCTAATGATTTGGATTTTGAAGAGCAGTTCACTGTTACTTGATTAGCTTGATTATTTTACGTTTGTAATATGCAGTCTCTATAATGTAAAATATCCATATTTATATCGTGATTATTTCAACCCAAATAACTGTCTTAACCATTAGGGGATTTGAGTGAAATTATCCTTTAATCAAAAGTGTAAAAGCAAATTATACTTATACCAACATAAATATAAATCTTAAAATAAAATGCAAAAAATAATAATATAAAAAAATAAATATATAAATAATATAAAGATCTGGAATATAAATGTTAATTAATTCATTTAATATAATTTATTGGCCTAAATTTGAGTTAATAATTAAAAATATGGAATAAAATATTACAGATAATCTATAACAGAAAAATGTGATTTTAATTAAATATAAAAAAATCAATACTGAGGAGACTTATAAACTGATCAATTAAAGACAGATTTCAATAATAATAATATACATTAATCATAATTTAATACACGCAATATTATACAGTTGCCAGTTTATTAGGTACACCTGGCTAAAATTAGTATGTTGATGGTGTTTATGATATTCTGTCATTCAGTGAAGGTGAACAAAATAATAGAAACACCTCAGTATTACAAACTACAGCAAAGCTTCCAGAAATGACCATAAAGTGCAAATGTTTTATTTGTTGTTGTTTTTAAGCTAACGTTACCGAAGAGGTTGTGTTACCTTATTTACCAGGTAAACAATCAACTGTTTCGACGCATAAAGTCAGTAAACTGTGTTTTTAAGTAAATAAATCACCAGTTTCCGCAAAATAAACTGTCCCGTTAACGAGTCAACAGCAAAACAAACGCCCAAAGGTGAGTTTTACCTTCACAGTTTTAAAAACAAACCCCTTCTTCTGCTTCTTCTTCTTCTAAACGTGAACTTTCTTCCTTCTTCGTCGCCGTTTTTCGGTTAAATCCACACATTTAAATGTTCCGAGCTGAAAAACTAAACCAAACTCTGTTTAAAAAGTTACGAAGTTAAAGCGAGGAAAAAAAGTCAAACACACCCGGAAGTGTTTGACAGCCGTTTCTTTCCAGAGAGGGCGCTCGATCTGTCTCTCTTGTGTCTTCCGGAGGGGCGGTGATGTGAACTGGGCCAGACAGGAAACCAACCTGACTCTTGTTCCGAGTTTATTAATGATGATTTAAAGGCTTCATTTGTTGAATATGTACCGTTAATAATTAAAAACAAGTGTACATCTTTGATCTCACAGCTTTCTCAAGGTTTCAAGGTTTTAAGGTTCAAAATTCAGCTTATTGTCCCCTCTGTAAAAAACTGTAAAAACTATTAGTGAGTGTATGTTTTTGATGTTTTAATGACTTTCTGTTATTTTGAGCAGCTAAAGCTGTAGAAAAATAAAATTCAGTGTTTACCAAAAAAACCTAACTGGAATGTGCCAGGTTTTTTGACCAGTGTTGACTTAGTGTTACAAATTTTTAAATAAAACAAAGTTATTTTAGAAAACCAGCACTTAAGAAGCATAAAATTAATTAATTAATTAATTAATAGTTTTTGTTTGGCAGAATTTAAAGCAAAATAAGTTATGTTTGCACCCAAGACTTGTACTGAACACGAAAGCCTCCAGAGGCCACTAGTGTACAACGTCAGACTTTGTTCTTCTTACTTAAAGTTTCTAATAAGCCTTTGCTGCTTAAATCTATTTGTAACATGTATATTTATAGTATTGGTCAAATACCATAAGTGTTCTGGATCTAAACATCTATTTTCTCACAGTAAAGGAATAATATTACCACATTAGAACTATCTTATATTAATGACAGCATTCGCAGCCTCAAAAGGGAATGCAGGAAAGCAGAGCGCAGATGGAAAAAAATCCAGTCTCCAAGTCCATTACCTCAGTCTGAAGGATTTATTAATTAACTACAATAACATGGTTAAGGATGCGAGAACACACTATTTTTCTGAACTCATTACTACACATAAACACAATCCCAGGTTTCTGTTTAAGACTGTGGATCAGCTGGTAAACCCAACCCCTCCTTGTGCCTCAGCTGGAAGTAATGATGACTGTGAATTTGTTTTATCTTATTTTACCAATAAGGTGGTGTCAATCAGAGCCTCTATTACCCCCTTGGCCTCTTACTCAGAGGTTCCTCACCAGCAACAACAGAGTTTTAACCAGTTTTATCCCATCGACTTGTCTGAGCTTTTAAAAACAGTATCACAAATGAGAGTGTCCTCCAGCCCACTTGATGTAATACCTACAAAGTTTCTACTGAAAGTAATAGATTCTGTTGGGCCCCATTTGATCTGTGTTTTCAACAGCTACCTATCTACTGGTTGTGTCCCTGATTATTTTAAAACGGCTTGCGTGAACCCACTTTTAAAGAAACCTGGTTTAGATCCCTCCCTCCCACATAATTTTAGACCAATTTCAAAACTGCCTTTTATTGCAAAGATTCTAGAAAGAATTGTGTCCAAACAGCTGCTCACTGTGCTGGAAAATAACAAATTATTTGAAATGTTTCAGTCTGGTTTCAGGAAGTACCATAGCATGAAACTGCCCTGCTTAAAGTCACCAATGGCCTTTTAATGTCTGCTGATGAAGGCATGTGCTCAGTCCTGGTACTCCTGGACCTTAGCGCTGCTTTTGACACCATTGATCACAACATCATGTTAGACAGACTGAGGCACTGGGTGGGGATCTCTGGTACTGCCCTAGAATGGTTTTCATCCTACCTGTCAAATAGGAAGTTTTGCGTGTCTGTAAACAACTATGTCTGTTCGTTCTGTCCAGTTAAATATGGTGTGCCTCAGGGGTCGGTCTTAGGACCCATTTTGTTTTCCTTGTATCTGCTTCCCCTTGGACATATTATCCATAAACATGGCATTTCTTTTCATATTTATGCTGATGAGACACAAATATACTTGCCCGTCAGATCCACAGACCCTGGAATGCTGAGTTCACTTACCGACTGCCTTTGTGAAGTTAAAAAATGGATGTCAAATAGTTTCCTCCAGCTGAACTCAGACAAAACAGAAATCCTGGTCATTGGGTCCGAGCAGATGGCAAATCAAATACTGCCATCTGCTGGTTCCCTAGTAAATCACATTAAGCCTGTGGCAAAGAACCTTGGTGTTTGGTTTGATAGTAATTTAAATTTCGAGCAGCACACCACAAAGCTTGTTCAATCATGTTTTTATCAACTTAGAAATATAGCAAAAATTATCTATGAGAGAGATCTATGTTAACTTTTAAGGACACCGAGACCATTTTACACGCCTTCATCTCATCACGCCTGGATTATTGCAACAGCCTTTTCACCTGTTTAACCCAAAAATCTATTGATCGACTCCAGACTGTCCAGAACTCAGCTGCCAGGCTTTTAACCAGAACAAAGAAATATGACCACATTACTCCTATTTTAGCTTCATTAAACTGGCTCCCAGTATGTTTTATAATTGAATTTAAAATTCTATTGATCACTTTTAAAGCTCTTCATGGCCTCTCGCCTTGTTATATTTCTGAACTTTTAGTCCCATACACACCAGCACGTACCTTGAGATCCTCGGGCAGAGGTCTGCTGTCTGTTCCAGAGTCTCGACTGAAAAGTAAAAGGGACAGAGCGTTTGCTGTCAGGGCCCCGAGGCTCTGGAACAGCCTGCCCGAGGAAATCAGGTCGGCTGAGTCAGTGAAGTCTTTTAAGTCCCTTCTTAAAACATACTTTTATAGGAGAGCCTTTCCCGATTTTATTTGACTTTATTTTATCCCTTTTATTTTATTGTATTTTACTAATTTTATATTTATCTTAAATGTGTATTTTAGTCTTTTCAGTGTTCTCATGCTTTTATCTTGTATTGTTTTTGTATTATTGTCTCTTGGGTATTATTGTCTTTACACTTGTTAAAGCACTTTGTAACTTGTTTTTGAAAAGTGCTCTACAAATAAAGATTATTATTATTATTATTATAAAATATGCTGTAATAGGGCCCCAAAAACATCTATGGCTCCAAACTAAACAATCAAAGCTTTTAAAAGTTAATTTTCCATAGTTCATAGTCCATGTTCCTTATAAGTATGACAACTTGGCTGAAGTTGTCTTCTGGCCGGTATACTGTATAGTTATGTATGTAAATTTTATAATTGTTTGGTTGTTTGACTTGGAGTGATTTTTATGGTAATGATATAGGTATTTATTGTGTTGGCTTGTTGATTGTTGTCTCAATTCCAATCTTAATTTAACTTTGCATTTATTTATTTTTTTATTATGCGGACACTGATTTCTGAACACAATAATCCTAACATTACTCCCCCCGGCAGGTCTCGTTATAAAACCCAGGTAACCCATGTTACACAGTATGCTAAACTCAAGTTATTACATCTGAGCAAAATTAGCATATATTCCTCAATGTGCAAACACTAGTAAGCACATTTAATTGAACACATTAGAATTTAGAGGATATCAGGATATTAAGACCTGCCTGTGATGAAAACCCAACTCAATGTCACCTGACACAGTACTAGTAAAATTTGTTTACACAGTTTATGTACTGATTGGAGCAGTGGTTTTAAGTCCCAAGATAAATCTTAGTGATCATCAGTTGAACAGAATACTAACAAAATAATAAATTTCTACCACACACAATCTTTTATCATTTTTCCAATCCTTGCTTTTAGCATTTTAATTACTGTATTATTGTACATCTTTAAGTCCTGAAAATAATCAAATAAAATATTCTGGGAGGGAAAAACCTCTCTTTGACCTGGCCATCATCTGTAGACGTATACAACCTGTAATGGGAGGTAGAAAGTTACTTGGATGGGAAACACGGGATTAGAGTACCATGTGTAAAGCAATATTATTGAGTTTGTTGTGAAAAAGATGATTATATTCAAACTACTGATTCATCAACGACCTTTCTAGTGCTGTGTTTTTTCTCTCCCATCTTTGTGAAATGAGTATTTGGCAGGTTATGCATGTGAGGGTTTAAAAATAGCATAATGTTATTTGCAGACCCATGGTTTTCCCAGAGTAGTTTGGTTCTTATGGCTCTGTGCTTTTTAAAAAATGGGCTTGTTAAAATTACTGCTGGGCTCAGGTAAACCGATCAAGAACAATTCAACTTTAAATACACTGACTTGACACTAGATGGCACAACAGACAATTTTTTTCCCCTCTTGCAACTAAACATGAACTCTTGTAATCATGAACTCTTGTGCAACTAAACATTAACTCTTGTTGCATCATTACCATCAACAGTAGACACATTTTAAAACAGGGCCGTTTTCTGTAGCAGCACACAGCTAGTCATAAGTTTAAGGGACTTACTAGGAGGTGTATTCACCACTTTTTCTTTCAAGCTGTGCTGTTGAAGTTGAATTATCTTTCGTGTACCAGTGGATTTGGGTAAGTAAATAAAAAACTCTGTTATGAGCACATATAAAGTAAAAACAGCCATTGAATGTGTGTTTTGGAGAAACATGGTATAAAGAATAACAGTTGTCTGTGCAGGTCTTGGTAGTTATGTTTAAAGTTTACAAGGTAGGCTAATGCTTGTATTGCAATCAAGTTTTGTTTAAAAATATTATTTCATTAGTTGTTGTGTAGAGTGTTTCCTGCATTAAAGTCATACAATCGGGACTGATTGAAAACATTTCAATCTGTTTTAAGGTTTGTTGTTTGGGCAATCCTTTTGTTTTCATTTGATTGCCCAATGTAATGTTCACAGTCCAGTTTCATCTCAACATTGGGGGGAGATGTTTTCTGATCCTTTACTCAAGTAAAAGTACCAATAAAACAAGGTAAAAATACTGCATTACAAGTAAAAGTCCCTCATTCATAAGTATTATCAGTAAAATGTACTTAAAGTGTAAAAATTAAAAGAACTCATTCTGCAGTAAAATGTTTGTTAGATTTTTAATACTAATGAAGGTGTAAGTAGTACAATATTTTACTGCTTTCTACTGTTTACTGCTCTCTAATTTACTGTTTTTTACTACTTTAAATATAATTAGGTTGTTTAGTCCAGTGGTTCTCAACCTAGGGGTCTTGTCCCCCCAAAGGGACAGAAGATAATTTGTGGTGTTGTGATTGATTAAAGGGCAGGAAATAAAATGATGTAGTACAGTAAAAAGTGCATTTCCCTCTTAAATGTAGTGGAGTAGAAGTATAAGGTATCGTCAAATGGCATCTTAAAATCCTGCTTAAGTGTAAGTACTTGAGTGAATGCACTTAGTTATTTTCTACCACTGCATTTCAGATTATAGCATGACTGTAAACAAAACATGTACTAACCAGACAGACAGTACTCTCTTACTGACTTGGTTTTTTTGTATGTTTAAGGCCTCTGAGGGACGTCAACATGAAGGTGCCTCATTCGTCTCTGATCACCTTTGCTCTACTGTTGAGTCAACTCTCCAGTGCATCAGGGGGCAAAATCCTGGTGTTCCCATTGGATGGAAGCCATTGGGTAAACATGAAAGTACTTGTAGAGGAACTGCATACCAAAGGCCACGAGGTCACTGTGGTTCGGACGTCCGATAGCTGGTACATCAGTGAAAAGTCTCCTCTCTACACCTCTGTCACTATTCCCAGCCCTAATGGATTTCAGGAAAACTTTGATACTTTTTTGTCTCAACTGCTAGAGGTCCGGCTTCAGGGTAAGCACACATCTTTTTGGTCTAACATCTGGAATCATATTCAGAGGCAGCGGGTCATCATGGACCAGTTCTCTGAGTTCCATAAGGGCATGAGTGAAATGGTCGTTCAGATGTTTGAAGATGAAGACCTGATGCAGACTTTACATCGAGCCAAATATGATGTGGTTTTGACTGACCCTAGCATCGGCGGAGGGGCAATGCTGGCCCATCGGCTCCAACTTCCTCTTGTTTTCAATGTCAGATGGACCATTGAAGGTGAAGCTCATTTCCTTATTGCTCCCTCACCTCTGTCATACATTCCATTCACTTCAACGGAGTTGACACATAAGATGACCTTCCCTCAAAGGGTAAAAAATGTTTTGAGTTATATCATTGGGATGTACGTGCTATCATGCATCTCAGAACCTAATTACAAACCGGTAGTTGAGAGGTACTTTGGCCCTGGTGTGGATTACTCAGCATTTTTCCTGGATGCTGACATATGGCTTATGAGGAACGATTTTGTCTTTGAATTTCCACGTCCAACAATGCCAAATATAGTCTACATAGGTGGATTTCAGTGCAAGCCCCCAAAGCCCCTCCCTGCCGACCTGGATGATTTTGTCCAGAGTTCTGGAGATCATGGGGTCATAATTATGACCTTAGGAACTTTAGTCGGGAGTCTTCCACAAGACATTGCCGAGGAGATTGCTGCAGCTTTTGCCCAACTGCCTCAGAAGGTTGTGTGGAGGTATATCGGACAAAGGCCAGCCAACCTGGGAAACAACACATTAATGGTCAACTGGCTACCACAGAAAGACCTCTTAGGACATCCCAGAACTAGAGTGTTTGTGACCCACGGAGGCACTAATGGGGTTCAGGAAGCAATTTACCACGGAGTTCCTGTAGTTGGGCTGCCCTTATTCTATGATCAGCCTGATAACCTCTCCAGAATCAGAGCAAAGGGAGGAGCTGTGATTGTGGATATTGCCATGCTTGATAGACACATTTTTGCAGATGCCCTAATGACAGCTCTTCACAATTCCTCGATCAGGGAAAACATGCAGACACTCTCAAAGCTGCACAGAGATCAGCCCATGAAACCACTGGACCAGGCTGTGTTTTGGATAGAATATGTCATGAGACATAAAGGAGCCTGTCATCTGCAGACACAGTTCAACAAAATGTCCTGGTTTGTTTACAAGTCTGTGGATGTCATTGCTGCTTTGTTTACAGTTGGTTTGCTTATAATGTTCACCAGCATTTCAATTGTAAGGTTGTTGTGGAGAATTATTTTTGTTGGGAACAAAGTTAAACATGAATGACATGAAAAATAAAATGTTTGTTTTATGTGTGAAATCTAAGCACTATCAATAACCCAATATTTATTTTTGTGTGTCAAGTTGATAAAGTTGAAAGACAGGAAAAATACTGGATGAAATCTTTTTGATTCATAAAATGTGAAGAAATAGCTGTCTGTTGACAAAATTAAGGCTTATGACCTTACTATAAAAAATAAAGGGTTAATGTGTTTTGTAACAAATATTAATATCATATAAATATAAATGCAATAGATGTTTATCACTTACCACCTAACTGTTTGGACAATAGATCTTTAGAATTAATGTTTCTGTTAGCTAATATGAGTTATGGATGTGGATGATAATGGAAACATGAACTGAATATTAAAGCTGCAAGCAGCGTTGGGCGGGCCCTCGCACTTGTAGCGCGCCCGCGTGTGAGCCGGCCGAGTTGCATATTCTGGAGCTCTGCCGGTGCGGCTGTGAATTTCCTACGCGGTTCCGACGCCGCATGAATGTGCTATATGTCACTTCCTGTGTCCCCTATGTGGAGCTACATAGCACTTGCCGCTATGAATATAAATCGGTATTGACGTGTAGATGTCTGCGGGGTGGGAGAGTTATCAAGCACGTAAAGTTTGTTTCAGATGTGAGCATGTACACTGAACAATAATGTACCCAAACAATAAAATAAATTCCTTTTATATTTCCCTGCCTTGTTGTTTATGTGTACATACAGAGGAAGAATGTGAGGTACAGCACACATTTCATCTTTACTGTGTGTTAGAGCATGGGAGAACAGTGGATACTTTTAATACAGCCCACACCCCTAATACTGTGTAACTATAACAAGTAGAGAACAGAAGAAAAAGATGTTCTTTCTTTACAACTGTCTGCAT